>NC_072775.1:11677524-11933804 GCF_022539595.1 Amphiprion ocellaris | reverse complement strand
GAAGAGTCAAATGAGCGAATAAACAAAGTAAACAGGGATGCGGGGAGGAGGCGGTTGCCGTGGTGACTAAGAGAAACCAGAAAGCTCCAGGAGGAAGCGACCTGTTTCTCCTCGATTTTGTCTATTTTCATCACACGCAGACACACACACACACACACACACACCACACACACACACACGGAGGCAGAACACACATGCGCAGACACACACAGATGTACATATGCATGTGGGCAAACTCTTCCTCTCACATGCTATCTTTATACACTCCTCCATCCCTCCCTCCCTCCCCGGCTCCTCTCTGCAGTGAATGAGCTGACCTGACAGTGCTCCTCCTCTGCACTGAGTGCTGCGAGTCTCTCCGTGAATTATTTAAAAGCTGGGACCCCCACGAGTGCTTGTCTTCCCCTAACACCCCCTCACGCTCTCCCTCTCTTCTCTCAGCGCTGTCCCTTCCTCTGCTGCTGTCATTCTGGCTTCTGGTGGCTGCAGCTACTTTCTGTGGTTCCACCTAAAATTCAAATTGGATCCGTGAATCACTAACGCGTGAGCAGAGTCGACTGGAAATCAGCAGGAAACTCCGTTACATTTATCAGACGAGGTTTTGTACACAATATCTAACATCAGCCATTAAAATAAGATGTGTTGTTATGGAAGAAATGCAGAAATATCTCAAAAAGAGGCTAAAATTGTCTTCACCTTGACTCTTCTACATTAAAATGCTGTTTTTATGTTCATCCACTACACCACAGAAAAAGGTCTCACATGTTACAAAAAATGTCCTTTTTTATTTTGTAGATTTTTCTGTATTTTTTAAATACATTAAATATCACAAAAATTGCAAAAATACTCTGAATTTATGTGTATAATATAAAATAATATAATATATAGCAAAAAATTGGCACCAAGCATATTTTTCAAAAAGTTATTTTTTCAAATAAAAAAACATTGGCAAAATACATGTCTAATATAAAATAACATTAAAAATCTTTATAGTCATTAGTAACGTAATTTCCATTAAAAAAAACAGACATTTCTGACATAAAAACTCTGACAAAATACACATGTAATGTAAAATAAGATGTAAAAATTGTGGTTGTCAATAGCCATAAAATGTCTTTTCTTTTTATAAAAAAGTGAATAATAATGATAATAATAATAGCAATAATTATTATTTTTATTATTGTTGCTGTTATTTTTTATATATATATATATTTTTTTACATGGAAAGACTGTTAAAATATATGTCTAACGTAAAACAACATGAACAATCTGCAGTTGTAAATAGCCACAAAATTTGTAATTTTTTAAAAGAAAAAGTTTTTTTATAGCATAAAAAGTTTGATAAAATGCATGTCTAATGTAAGATAACATTAAGATTCTGCAGCTGTAATATGCAATAAAATTGTAAGTTGTAAAAGATTTTTTTTAAATATAAGAAGACAAAATTAAAATGCATTTCCAAATATCCTGTAATTTCACATTTCTTAAAATTCATTTGATACATAAAACTGTTAAATTCAAGCTTAATGTTTTAATTCTATTTCCAAAATCCACATATACATATATATAAAATAAAGATATAAAATATATACATACAATAAATGACAGTCAACAGAAAAATAAGTATTGTTTCTAGAATTTTATGTAGATTTATCTGTTAAATGAGTGACAGCTTGCACAAAAATATTGAATTAATGTGTTTTAGTTATACTGGTAATTTGTGAAATTGGGGATAAAGATGGATATTTTTGATATTTTTCTTATTTCACAGTATGCCAAAAAAGTTTAGCCTTTAAAAAAAGTAGTAGTTATCAAAATCAGTTCATATATCACACTGGTGTACAGCTGCTATTTTGCTCTATAATCAGTTTTTTTAGCACATGATACTCTTCTGTAAATATATGTTGCCTCTAATACTTGGATAATATCTTTAATTTGTATTTTTATATTTAGTATTGCTTCTTGAAGTAAGGATTTGGGAATCTCCTTCATCGCTGGTTGTCACATTCAACATGCAGATGATAGAAATTATGCATATCATCTCCGTCCTGTTAAAGCCGTGTATCTGCAAAAGGTTGTCAACTTTTCATGAGCTATGAAACCCTGTTTTCAGCTCTGTGACAATGCACTCTTCACGTGCTCCAGAGGGGGGGTTTAAATGGAGGAAGTTGCATCATTTTCTCCCACAAAGAAACACAAACTCTTTATAGTTTATTATATTAAAAAATCAGATATGTAGGACAATAAAATTCCCATCCTGAAGCATTTCTAAGCTGCAGCATTCCTCATGGAGCCTGATCTGTTTTTCTGAGCTGACTGTTGTTATTAGCATTTCTATTTTTAGTGATACTACCATTCTGAAAATATTGTATTTTCATCTATTTTCTATTGTTGTGGTTTGAAATAAAGTGTTAAATTTAGTCAGATGTGCACAAAATGCTTTGGAGCTGTTCAACTGCTGACAGATTCTCGTACACTGAGTAAATCCCTCGTCAGATGTGTCTTTTAAGGACAGTGATCAGATAGCATGACCAGAACACAGACACACCTTTGACCAGTGACGATTAAAGTCCACTTTAAAATGCAGCTTTATTCAAATGACACGATGTCACAGGTGACGAGAGAAAGACGAGAACGAGCTGCTGGATGCTGCAGGTCAGTCAGGGCTGCAGTCAGGGACTCGAATGTCCTCAAGTCCACCGTTTGTTGTCCAGGAAATTATTTTAGATGGCACAAATATTCTGCAATGTGAGTGTAGACCAATGTTCCCTGTAATTTTTCCTGAGTGTGAGCAAACACACAAACTCCCTGAGCGTCCCTTGGACCACTGTGAGCAACATCAGACGTGTGCACTGTGGTCACACCAGCATCACATCCATTCAAGTTACATGGTTCATTAAAAGAATCAAATTACAGCATTTACATTTCTGTTAAAACACTTTGTCAACAGGAGCCAGTTGAAGGCTGCAGTGATTTTAGTGACACTACAATGTATAAGAGTGAAGTTATTGAATATTTGTCTCTCTTTACTGTTGCAGCGGTTTTGCAAATTGCAGACGGACCCTGTTCACTCCATAGACACCAATGTTATTCCTGTAGCTTGAAAGACAGCTACTTTTGATAAAACTGGGCTTGTAGCACATTGTCTGCCTTGCAACAATGGGAAAGAGGCACCGTTTATGTTTTGACAACCTATATCTAATGAGTTATTGATGCTGGAAGTCTGAATCTGTGAATATCTTTCCAACTTTACTGAACTTGAGGCCACTACCACCTAAGGAGTGATATATTTAATTTTGAAAAAAGCATTTAGCCATACTTAAAGCTTTAAGTGCTTTATTAACACGGAACTAAAAATTTTGTATTGTTTTATTATCACAGGTTCTGTCTGAAAAGAGGTGGCATCATTTTAAACAGTGAAATCAAACTAACAAAATGTAATGACCAACCAGTGAGCAATACTGGATTCTGCAAAAACATAAACAACTTTTTAAAAAAAAAAAATCTAAATCCTATCTTAACACAGTTAATGTATTAACTTATTTTTGTGTGTATGCATGTATTTATTGATTTATTTAGTACTGTTAACATATCAGAGTTCTGAGTGAATTTTTCTTAAGATAGACAAAGGCCATTTATTGATTACATGTAGGCTATTAAATGTTTATTAAAAACTAAAAAGCATTAAAAAAAACAACTTAGGCATTTATTGAGTCACTAAAATACTGTAGAGTACAGACCACATCAGCATGATTATAAGCATCCTCTGGTAAATGAACAACCAGATACTGATGTCTCTCACCATATGGACTTCAGGAGATGACTGGGGGATGATAAACTGTGACCTACTGGTTGGATTCTCTCTGTTCTCATGTTTCTTACATGTTTGTCCCCTGACAGCCGGGTCCTAATGTTTTTTGAGCAACACACCATACTATGACGTTTTTACAATGATGGTTCTACTATGGAACCAGTTTGACATGTTCAGGTGTTCTTTGTGTGAAAACTCAGAGATTTCAGGTATCAGAAGGTGGTTTTCAACTTTCTTTGTTAACTTTCTGCTTCAACTTTAAATTAAATTTCCTTCACTAACCCAGCCCTCTGGACTTCCAGTAAGCTGTGTTCCTATTGGCTGTCCAGGTGGCTGCTTGGTGTTATCAGGAACACCTGAGCAGCTCAGTGTCTTCCTGCTTTATTTAGCTGCAGACAAACATTTCCTCTGCTTCTCTTCACCACTGAACTGGGTTTGGCTCCGTTGCTTTAGTTTGTTCTTTAGGCGTTGGCTTGCAGCTTCCAGCAGTAAAATCGACTTTAATGTGTTTCTTGGTGTGTTTTAGGGCTTTGTACTGGATAGTTGTCTTGGTAAATGTGGTTCTTTAGCCACAGTTAGCACATGGTGCTAATGTGTGCAGTGATTAGTGGATTTGGTGCAGCTGAGTTGTGTCTTTATCTTGGCTGTAGTGAGTCTTCAGAGGTTTTTGGTCAGACACATTCTGTATTCTTGTTTGTGAACCAGCGTTGGTTGTCCAGAAGGTAAGAGTTCCTGTCCTGATTCTCTGTTCTCAGAGGTTCTCTGGTAGGCTGCAGGAGACTTTAGCGTTTGGGTTGTGCTAGTTTGGTTTTTGTATGGTTTCATTTGGACGACTATCTTGAGGCCCCTCCATGTGGTTTAGTAGAGGTTTCTGCAACAGTTCTACAAAGCAACCTGCAGCAGAAGAGACTTTGAGAGTTTTTAGGAAGTTCTGGAGAGCAGACTTTAGAGCAGCAGAAACATTTGTCAGCAGTTTGAGCAGGAGAAGGTGATCTTCAGAGTAGAAATGAGACAGAAACCTTCTTGACCCGTGTGGTGAGGTCCTGTACCAAGAGTTTGAGCAGGTTGTGAAGAGTCTGTAGTTCTTTGGTCTGAAAGCACAAGAAGAGTTGACTCATTAAAGGAGAAAACAGGAGATATTGTTGGTTCTTCTGTCGCTCTGCAGTTTCCTTAGACTGAATATCATGTTTATATTTTAGATGATTTCCCATGTGAGCCCAAGAAGACTTCAATAAACTCCCTCCATCCGCTGGACACAACATATTTTATTACCATGTTAAATCTTTTTTTTGAAATGTTTTTGAGTTTTAATCATAGTTTTAGCATAGTTTTTTCTCTTTGCTTGTTTAGTTTTGTCATCTGTGTAAAAGGTGCTAAACAAATAAAGTTGAATTGATAAACTGAATAACTGACTAACTCATGATTGTGACAACAGAAGTATTTTCATTGTGATTTAAGGGTTTATTTCATTTTTAAGGTTGGGGTTAAAATCTTGACAGAAAAAAAGATTAAAGAAATAAACTACATAACAAAAAGCAATTAAGTCAAAGGAAAAAAACATGTAATACAATAAAACTTTTAAAAAGAAAATTACACATTAAATGCAAATAAATTATATTAAACAGACAAAATATTTAATTAGATAATTAAACCGATGATACAAAACATGTAATTATGAAATTAAACAAAATTTTAAAAACAAAAATATTAAACATTAAAGATGAAATATTTTCGATAATTAAACCTTTAAAAATACAATTAAACAAGAATATTAAACATTTTTAAAAATACAAAACATTCAATTAGATTATTAAACATTTAAAAAGACAAAAGATTTAATTAAAAAACTAAATGTTTAATTAGAAAATTAAATCTTAAAGACAATAAAACTTTAATTAGAAATTAAACAGAAAATGCAATGAAGCATTTAAAAAGAAAATGAAACATTAAAAGGTGGTAAAACCTTAAAGATTTAATCGAAAAATTAAACATTGGGAAAGAAAAGGAAATTTTTCAAGTGAGCCAGTAAAACATCTGAAAAAACAACAATTAAACATTAAAAAGACAAAACATTTGGAAATCAAATCAGACATTAGAAAAGAATAAAAGGTGAAAAAAGAGCAAAACTAAACATTTAAAAAGAATCAAACTAAAGACAAAACATTTGAAAAGACACCAGTTAGACTTTAGAAGATCAAATTAAACAGAAGAGACAATAAAACAATCAAAAAGAGCAAAAACAGATAAAGTTCTTAAAGTGTTTTCTAGTCTGAAATGAAAACATCAAGTTGTGTCTTTAAACATTTCCTCTTTCTATGTTCTTGGTTTGATTGTGGACAGATTTACTAAGAACTCATTTAAGAAAACTGCTTTCCAGATAAAGTCTACTAGTAGTTGAAGGCAATGATCAAACTAATGTTACCTTCTGATCTCTACAAACTTTACTGTTCAGTGAAAATAATCAAAGTTTGTTCAGGATTTCTAAAAAACCCACAGGTGAAGGTCTGAGAAGAACTCAGATGGATAGTCTAAATGTGAAATCAAGACTCATGGTCACAAGTTTTAAGGCTTCTGTTAACCAGAAAGTTCAAACTAACAGAGAAGTACTGAGAAACTTTTAAAACTTCAGCCCTCAGGCTGTCTGAAGGTTCAAAGTAACAGAGACGTACTGAGAAACTTTTACAATTTCAGCCCTCAGACTGTCTGAAGGTTCAAACTAACAGAGAACTACTCAAGAACTTCTAAGATTTCAGTCCTCAGACTGTCGAAAGGTTCAAAGTAACAGAGAACTACAGAGAAACTTTCAGGATTTCAGTCCTCAGACTGTCTGAAGGTTCAAACTAACAGAGAACTACTGTGGGACTTAGAAAATTTCAGCCCTCAGACTGTGTGAAAGCTCAGGTCCTGAGGACTCGGGAGGTGTGGAGGCTTTGGAAAGTCTTGGAATTGAGGGTTCCACCCTCCAGCACAAAGGCTGAAGTCCAACCTCCTGAGAAAAACGGTCGAGACGAGACCCGAGTTAAAAAAAAACTCGAAAACGACAAAAAATAGATGATAAATGCGCAAAAAAAAGAAGAATTTGTATCTGAGCGAGTAGCTCAGGGGGATAAGAGACAGACTACCAAGCGGTAGGTCGCAGGTTCAAGACCCGACACCGGCCTTTTTCTTTCTTTGTCTTTGTCAGGATTTTGAGAAAATTTAAGAAGTGTCTGGTCTTGAACCAGCGACCTGCAGCTCCATAGGCAAATCCTTAACTCACTGAGCTACAGATCAGATAAAAAGAAATAAATTCGTCGTCCCTTTGGCATCGTAGTTCCTGAAGTGACCACATGGGTGGAGCCAAGGCGGAGTCTGGGTGGAGTCAGGGCGGAGAGTAGGCGGGGAGGTGGGTGGCGGCCTCCCCCCTCTACTCCCCCCACCACCCACCACACCTTCCCCCGCCCGACGAGTTCTTCGAGTCTCCACGAGTTCTTCGAGTCTCCACGGGTTTTCCCGAGTTTCTGGAGTTTCCACGAGGTCGGAGGCAGAACAAGCTGTCATGAAGAGGTGTTGAAGTCAGCCAGGATGGACTGACTTTTTACAGCGACTAGAAGGAAGACGACTAGAAGAGCAGGTCTTTAACCACCATCCATAAAATCCATGGACTCGACTCCAGAGAAATGAAAGGTCAACTTTTATCAACCTCCATCCACATGTTCAACTTGATATCTTTACTTTGACATTTTTAGCACCACAAACCTTTAGTATCACACTTTATTATCATTTATTAGGACTTTAATGGAATCGACCAGCAGATTTACTTTTTGATGACAAACTTTATTCTTGTCATCGTGGGACTGCAGTATTTAAAACTGTTCCTTCTATTTGACCTCATGTTTATTAGTTTTAGTGGAGAAAGTTATTTTAGTTGTCGATTAGTCTCTTAAAAACCAAATAATAAATTGGGTTGGTCAAGAGCTTTAAATTTCTTACTTTGTCATATTTCAAATATGACAAAAAAATATAAAAATAAAGCGTCTTGAGACAATTTGACCTGTAATTGGCGTTTTATAAATAAAATAGAATTTAAATTGTATGTATCTTGTAATGTTGGAGTAATTCAGCCATATATGTTGGAAAACATATTTTCTTTGTCCATTAATCTGTTGATTGTTTTCTCCAGTAATTCATTTCATGTTTTGGTTTATAAAATGTCAAACCCAAATATATTCAGTTTACTGTCATAAAAACCAAAAAGATTTACATTCATGATGCAGGAATCAGGCAGTTTTTCACTTTTTATCTTAGTTTAGTCAGAAAGATAGTTGATAATGTGTGAATTGTTGCAGCTTGTGAGCCGTAGAAGGTTTTAATCTTTGGGGCCGAGTGTCAGAAAACATTTAGAAACCAACATCAACAAAACACTCAACAAAGATTTGAACATCATTAAAGGGAAATCCAACTTTTGCATGACAATGTCTAATTAAAGGACATTAATTTCCAATGTGAATGTGTGATATTCATCCTCTGGAGCTTTCTCTTCAGGTCTTCCACCTCAACTGGTTTGGTCAGGAGCATGTGCAACAAATATTTGAAAAACTGCACTTTAACATCAATGAATGACACTGAAGTTTAATCTCTACATAAATGAGACTGAGTCTGGATGTGCTGCTCTGTCATTAACTCCTAAGTTTAGGGAAAGTTCAAACAAAAGAGGACAGTTCAGATAAGACTTGAGAATGAGCTTATTTTGAACAAACATCTCAGACTTTCTGAGCTTCAGCAAATCTAGCAAGATATTTTAACAACAAGCAACTCAAGAGATCCAGAAGTTGGAGAGAGTTAGCTTTAGCTGAGCCAAAGAACATGTGGGACGCTAACCTAGCAAACATTTCAGACTTTTCTCTGTGAATTCTGAGAAATAATTTCCTATTTAATGACAGAGCTACACATCTTAACTCAGTCTCATTAAAACAGACTCTAATTCAGTGTCATCCATCCATATTAAAGTGCAGTTACCCAAAATGTTTGTTGCATGAGCTCCAACAAAACCTGTCCAGGTAGAAGGCCACTTTGACAAACAGGAAGTGGAAGATTCCAAGCAGATTTATAGAAGGGGGAACTGGACTGTACTAAGTGTGGTCGAGTATAGAGGGGTGTTTTGTGGGTTTTTAAGGCTGATAATGATTATTAGTGAGACATTTGGAGTCAATATTCATTGGCAGTAAATGAAAGTATTTAAAATCTTGAGTTAAACTTAGAAGAACACAAACTCTAACAGAAAACTACGATACGTTTTTGTTTTGTTTACAGATGTTAAGTTAAAGGAGTTTTATTCGTGACGTATAACCAATCAAATCACTCCAGAAGACAGAGCGACCACAGGTAGATAAAGGTTCAGAGCCAAAGTAGCACCTTTTTTAAATTGATTTATTACTGTAAATCAGTAAAAAATAAAATACTGATAATCAGTAAATCAGTCAGCCCACAATTACTACAATTCTACAATGTATGTCTCTTTCCTTTGACTTGTTATTTGTACAATATACGATGTATATGATGGCGTTTTTTCATACCAAAGGCTATACTATGATGTTTTCTAAGAGACATACCATGCTACTCTGGTTGTTCTGGCTCTGGGCAGCTGCACTCCTCCTCTGTTGTTTTCTGGATTGTACTCAGCTGCATGCCTTCGTCCACCCGGCCTCCGTTGACTCGTCCCGCCTGCCGTCTCTGGAGCTGAAGCTGGATTGGAACAGACCAAAGTACAGTCCAATCACGATGCCAGCTGCCTCTCAAAAGGCTCCTTCATCTGGCAGGTGGCGGCACTTCTTCTGAGGGGAAGCTGAGCTGGCCCGGCAGAACTTTGGAGATGTGTTCCAGTGGTTGGTGGATGTGTGGGGAGATAGAGAGGGACCTTTGAATTGTTCAGAAAGGAAAACAGGGAACCCATTGGTAGTTTCAGTTTAGGGTGCTACTGCGGTGTGTTTTTGGGTTTTAAGAGGTGAACAGGAAGAGTTTTTTTTCCATATTGATTATCTTTTACTTTGTTCCTGGTTGGAATGCCCATCAATGTCAACATGAAGTTCACTTTTAGTTCTGTTGATTTATTTTTATTTCACTAACACCCATTTGTTTTTTAACCCCTCACAGGTTGTGTTGTTGTAAACTTACTTTTTCAAATAAATTCTTGTCTAACCCTCTGGAAACCAGCGTTTGGACTGTTTTTGTGTTGCTCCTCACTTACTGACAGCTGTGGACTAAAGGCTATACTGTGACGTTTTTAGAGCGACATGCTATACTATGATGTTTGTTGGGCGACACGCTATACTATAGGCTTTTTTAATTGACATATTACTATGACTTTTTTTGTTTTATTTTTTTTTGTTGTTTTTTAGCAACATATTTTAAGAATTTGAACAGTTTTAAAACTTACTATACTTTTACTTGTGCAATGAAATATTATTCTATGGCATTTTTTAGATGACATATTATACTCTGATGTTTTCTTGAATTACATACTATTTTGACAATATACTGCACTATGACATGTTTTGAACCACATATCATACATGACAATTTTAGGCAACATCCTATCATTTCGCGCTTTTTGAACCACATAATAATCTATGTTTTGGTTTTTTTTCTTGCCAACATGCTGTACTATGAACTACAGGCCATACTATGTTATTCTTGAGTAAAGCATACTATACTTTGACATTTTCTGAACTACATCCTATACTATGGCGTTATACACAGATTGCTTTGGTTACATGTTGATTTATAATCTAGATTTTTTTCTGTTTTGTTTTTTGACGGGATTACCACAGACCTGACTGTGAACACCGTCGACACCCACCTCAGGGAGACGCTGCCTCAGATCTCAAGGCTGCTTGGTCGTGGTCTTTCTGGTACGTACTCTTCCAAGATGAGCCGGGAAGTTTAACACTGATGGAATGACACCAGGTCTAAGCCGACAAACTTCCACTTCCTCCTCAACCCATAGTCTCTGGGAAACCTACATGGAGTAAGAAAAGTAGACAGAGAAGTAATTAAGTCTGTACACAACATACTAAAAAAGAAATCATGCTAATAAATTAAGTACAAATAACCAAATTCGCCAATATACTGGAGACCAGAGCTATTTAATTTGATAGGTGTAACCTTGTTTAGTAACATTTCAATTATTTGAGAGCAGTCCTAAAGAATTGCCTGTAATCCCAATCATAAAATGGGTTTGGAGGAAGAACATAGATGGTAATCTGGATATACATGAGTTAGGCTTTATAACTACTATTGGTAGTATTGGTGGTAGTAATAGCAATGTGACTACTACTAGTAGTGCTGCTGATACTGGCACTGCTACTACAACTTGTAATATTATTACAAATGCTGATAATACTTCTATGACTCTAACAGCTGTTTATACTACTACTGCTTGTACTTTTAGTATTACTACTACTGCTTGTTCAACTATACTACAGCTACTATTAATCGTCTGGTATTTGGTTGTGAAGCTGCTAGCTCGCCTTAGCGTTTTGCTAGTGGCTAACTAGTTAGCTCTCATAGACTGGAAGCTCTCAACAAGATTTCATAATGAAAAAAGAGCCAAAAACTATTCTTACCTATGAAAAGTCATTCCAAGTTTCCTTGTCTCAATCGTACGACGCAGTGTGTAATTGTATGCAGCACAGTGAGCCGGCATACTTGTTGTTTCCGTTTTCACGCTGTCTACATCAACGGAATGCACTGAAACTTTGCCCCCACTAGCTTAGCCTCGCTGTAGCACGCAGCTCAAAGGGGCGTGTCCTATCTACTCATTCATACCTATGAGAACAACGATGGCTGCACATAAGGACGCCATGACGTTGATTAGCTGCGTAAATACCATTATATACAGTCTATGGTAAATACGTATGTGAATCGCATCATTGGCTGCAGCAGCCAGTCACCGGTCACTCACTGACTCACATTGAAAAATAGCACAGAATGAATTGTTACGTGTTTATTTTATTTTCAATTTAGGTTGGATTTTTTTTTGTGCGCAGCTTAGATTTTCTGTGCACGGAGACCGTGTCAGCAGTGCGCAATTGCGCAGGCGCGCAGTTTAGAGGGAACAGTGGTTGTAATGTACATACAATGCTTGTCGTTAAGCAAACTGCTGCAATATTCAATGAGTCGTAACAACTACAATTCATTACACACGCCTTTAAATATGTTACTAATCCCTTAAGAGTGTTCAAAACTGTCAGAAGTAAAACATTTCTTCATTCTAAAATTATGTGTTTTAGGTAAAGTAATAATTTAATATATGACTACAACATGATTACTTGGAACCTTTCTGCAACAAGTTTGTACATTAAGCCAGGATCTGCAAGTAGTGGAAAATAAATGCCAAACTAGATGAAGCTTTGTAGCCAATACATTGGCTAGTTAATTCACTATATGTCTTGAGTTGGTGTTCCAAGTTTTGACCTTTTACTGTTGTGCAATTTACCCCTGTGGCAGAGAAACAGGTCTCAGCTTGTGATCAACCACACAAGAGGCAACACAAAATGCAAAGTCAGATCTGATGCATAACTTATTTATGACACGAAATGTGGCACAGAGAAGACAGAAAAAACAGCAACAAATGCATCCCTGTAAAAAAAGAAAAAATGACATGTATACTAAATCAAAAAGCAGACTAAGTATAATAGAGAGGATAAATGTTTATTTTTCTTACTTGTAGCAGTCTGTCCTGCTGTACATCACTCAATGACTCAGGGCACTGAAACAAGCCTTAAACTTAAAACTATCATATTACATTATAAAGGTATTATTGCATATACATAAAGTAGCATAGGTTAAAATTAATTATTAAAGATGTAATTTTATTTATCTGTATTTCCTCCCCTAGTTTTAAGGTTTTAGAACAACACAGTTCAGTGTTGATGGAATAAAATAATCCTCTTTTTTTGTAGCGTCTTTGGAGTGTCTTATGTTTTGAGGTCATAAGGTATTCAGTTTACTCGTTTGCACAGTTTTGGTGGGAACACGGGTTCACTTCCGCTGAGTCATAGTCTTTGTAACTGTTTCACCAGTGTTAGAAAAGTGTAAAATTAACTCATTGTCCTTGTGCAGTCTTCTGATTCTGGGGCAAACGTCACTGTTTCACTGGAGATAACGAGACAATCTTGTAACAAATTTTGCTGCAGAGCTCTTGTGAAGTGGTTCATGAGGACCATCTCAGAACCTTTGACTATTATCTGAACAGTAGAAACATGGTGGACTCCAAGTACTTCATTTGATTCAAATTTTTCAGTTCAAGACAATCACTTTGGCAGTAGTTAAACTACATGTTGGTACAGAGATAACTTTGGTCACTGTTGCTGGGGTCTTGAAAAAACAGGTCTGTTGGACTGCACAACTATTCACCAGTACTTATTAAACCTGACCACATACTTGGAGAAAAGGTTTTGCATAAAAAGATAGACAGACCATGACGTTGGTGAGAATGGATACACCGTACAAGCTGACAACATCATTTTATCTCAAGATTGCAGAGCAGCAATGCAATAATGTACATATTATAAATTAAACATAAATTTTAGCTTAAGGCCCAATCTCTCCAACCTATCTAATATTAAGTAATAACTGTAATCTCCTTATTTCTGTGATTGAGTCACAGAAGTAACACAAGGCAAGATATGATGCAACATTTAGTTTTTCTGCTCATTGTGCTAGCTGCCTCTGGAATACATTAAGACTACAGACAATTATAGACGTAACAACAACATTCAGACACAGCAGGAGTTAGGTGATTATACTACTCTTGATACATGCAGGTGTTATGATTGTCAGACCATTAAGCTTTAATGAAGCCTCTGAAGTCTGAATCCGTACACTGCAGGTACATGGCTGTTTCAAGGTTAAAAAAAACAACAACAAAAAAAAAATCCAGCGCTGGATTTCAATTCTTATTTCGCTACTGTGTCCTCTAGCCTGTAAGTAATCCCATATGGTCATGCTAAGAAGGCAAAGAACATAGTTTTCTAGTTTTCACCAGAGTTCTTCACACTGCACTTCAATAACAAGAAGGAATAGCCAGTGGACAGGCTGCTGATAGAGTCAAGAGAAAAGTTACCAAATGTACAGCTGACATGCATGATGTATATTTAAAATGTCTTCAGTTTCAATCTATTTTATAAACCTGTTACTTATACATTAATTATAAGAAAATTTTGTTAACATCAGTGGACAGAAAGAGACTGAACAGACTGGTCAGGAGGAGGTTCTGTCCTGGACTGTTCCCTGGACTCCATAGAGGAGGTGGGTGAGAGGAGGATGTTGGCAAAGCTCACATCCATCATGGACAATCCCTCTCACCCACTGCATGACACTGTGGGGTCTTTAAGCAGCTCCTTCAGCAGCAGACTGAGACATCCACCCTGCAAGAAAGAGCGCTATCGCAGGTCCTTCATTCCATCTGCTGTAAGACTTTACAACATCAGCATCACTGGCTGATGTTAACATAAACTGGACTATATCATTATTTTTAACCATGGTAAACTCTGTACAACAATTCTTTGCACTGCTGGCATTTTGCACTTTTACAGTTATATTTATTCCACAAGCCACTTTATGCTGATGTCAATTATAGCAATACTGTATTTATTTATTTTTCATTCTTGTATATATTGTATATATTATTGTTAATATAATTATTATTATTACTGTAAATGTGGTTAGTGCTGCTTTGAAAGATGTTGCCGCTGTAACACTGGAAATTTCCCCTGACGTGAGGAGCAGTAAAGGATCTTGTCTTATTCCGTATGTGAGTTAACCCGCAATTTACACAAAGAAACTCAATCAAAATCACTTTTCTTCTTTCTCTTTGATAGGCAGAAAAATATTTTTAAAAATCATCTTTTGCGCTGTGACATATTGTTTTGTATCCATTCCAGCAAAGCTTCAAATAGACCATGTTGTGTGTTGAGAATAAACTGCAGGTCAGGCCTTAGACTCCTGTTTATTGATGCTTTCATCAGGTCTGCCACAGCGCAAAACAAGACCAGCTTCTGTAAAGATGGAGGAAAAATGCAATTATTATCATTATATTCTATTAATATATTGGGGGCTTTTCTGTTTCAGAGTGGAAGTAACCAACTGCAGGGGACTGGACAATCTGGTCTTTGTTATGTTCTGATGCTCCATAGTCACAAAAGATGAGGTAAATCTTTGATACGTCCAGAAAAAAAGACTTCTCTGAGTTATGGGCCTTTTAAAATGTCTAAACTTGAGTAACATATTCAGTTTGTTCAGTCATAAATGATGGCTTCAAGTTCTGCCAGCTGCTTCTCTGGCCCAACAACTCCAGCGTTTAAAATTTTGAACTTTTCTAAAATACTGGTGGAAAAAAAAAAACCAAGAACAACATATCACAGTGCAAGCATCCTTTCCTCCCTTTAGAAGCTCCCTGTGCAAGCTGGGAAACCAGTCAGCCACAACATTGAAAACTCTGGCGAGTGAAGTGAATGACATGAATTATCTCTTTAAAATCCAGTGTTCTGCTAGGAAAATTTGGTTTTGAACATTCATGTGGATGTTGTTTTGTAAAATTTCTGTGCTCCTCAGTACAACTGCAAAAACAATTACTGGCTCATCTGTGATCAACAGTCAGATGACAAAAATTTAGGTGCTATTCTAATATCGTGAAGCTGTTTGTTGGTGATCCCATGTGGGCACCGTACTAATGGAGTGTTTTTTATGCTCAACTTGTGAGACAACAGAAAAAAAGCAGTACAGGGTCTTGTTCCTGACCTCTGTCATTGAGTCGTTGTGTTTAACAGCTGAAACAAGTCTTATTTGGCAGATCAGTAAAAGACTACAAAGAATTTTCACAGATTTGTGACCTATTTCTGGCTTCACAAACACAGACACATTTACAGTATGATGCCAAACATCAGCCTAAGAGGGAAAAAATACCAAAGTCCAGACACGTGGGACCTCATAGCCTGTAAACAACTGATTAAAGTTGGGATGGAGAGTGGTTAAAAGACACAAAGACTGATGGTCTAGAAACAGAAAACCAGTTTTTGCAGGTGTTAAAGTTCAAAGATCTGTTGATGGATTCCCTTTTACATCCACTCATTTGTAGATCTGCTGCTGTACTATAACTGTGCACGTTCTGTTTTGTTCCAAATGACTAACAATCATAATTACTACAGCCAATGCAGGCCTTTTGTCACTTGAATCCTGGACATAAAAATGTGGTTTCTGGACATTATTGGTAGAGATTTGCATGGAATGGCAGTTACCATTCTGCACAGTGAAAGTCAAGAAAAAGTGGTATCAAAGTAAAACAGGTGACTCACCTTTGGGTTTCTCAGTCCTGTTCAGAGCACACACTATCAAACAGAGGTGGTTCTTGGTAAGGAGTTTTCCTTGGATGAAGGAGCTCAGCCGCTGGAGTGCATAATGTTGTCAGTCTCTGTAAAAAGATCAGAATTTACCACTGAATTCTTCTTCAAGCTATGTGTATCGAAACATACCTCCTTTAATAAAATAAAAGATAATAGAGTCCAACTAAAAACCTCAGATTTACCTCTGACGTCTCATGCAATTCGGTTTCGGACTATAGGAATTGAGGAGTATGGAAAATATTTCCCTATGGCAACAAACCAACATCCACCTGTGGCTCCCACACATGTCTGGAGCTGATAAACAGACTACCACGTTGATTTAAATTTGTGTTACTACACAAGGTTTGTTCACACACAGGCTTTTGCTTTGGCAAGAGACAGGTCAAGGAATTGACCTTTAACTGCAAATGGTTACACTGATTTATCTGACCTGAGTACTTCATTAACTCTGTCTGTGGCAGTAAATCTTTGTGGCCATACGCACCTGTCTCATTGTTCCTGGGGTTACAGCCATAACGTAGAGAAAATACAGAGGAGTCAGAAGAACTGACGATAACGCAAGAAATATCCCAATGGCATAGCCCCAGTCGGGATATATATAGGTGTTATTGTATCTCAGAGGGGTGAACCTCACAAGAGAGAAGAGCAGTATTCCCTGTTCAGAAAACAAGAGACATACAGAGAACAATAAATAAACATCATACACATATTCTTTTCCTTCTTGTCCTATATTTCAGCTGATTGTCAAGGCCACTTCATGGTTTCCACATCACTGTAGATGCTCGATTCATACAATAAAGACTGACTGTGACTGTCCTTTTTGCAGGATGCAGCAGCTACTTACAAACTGATCTCAAAGATTTGTTGCCCTCTCGCAAACTTAGCAATTAGCAACTTCCTACTGTGTTTGGGCACCACTGAATGGAAACATAATGACAGCATGTCTAAAATCTGGTGTCATCTACTTCAGTTACAACTCTTTCTGTTAATGATAAATTGTAAAGGTGTAGATGATGGTAAATCTCTTTATACAGCCTCTCTCTTTTGGTTACATGAGCATGAACTGGCCTTGATCAGATCTCTGGGGTTTTCCAACATGCAGACGATGCACCATAAACGTACTTACAATGCAGACAGATGGTGTCAAGAACCTCCAACAGTACT
The DNA here is from genome assembly GCF_022539595.1 of Amphiprion ocellaris. NCBI lineage: Eukaryota > Metazoa > Chordata > Actinopteri > Pomacentridae > Amphiprion > Amphiprion ocellaris. Next base: position 11,916,446 of record NC_072775.1, on the reverse strand, counting down.
TCATATAAGGTGAGGGGCGGTAACCAATCATTTCCTTTATTTTTCCATAATAACGATCAGCACCTTGGAGACAGACAGTCATATTAGCCATATCAAACTTGGAAAGAATATAATGAATCACTTGGCATACATATATATTTCAATTTGAAGATACTACAGGAGTTCTTTGTGCAGTACCGATGAGAAATAAAAGAATCACTTCATTAAATACCAATGCAAATTGTTTATTTCAAATATTTTTGTATGTTTAACAGCAAAATTCTTTCATAAAATCATATTGAAATGACACTACACCTTAGAATAACTTGAAAAATGACTAAATTTTTTTTTGCATCTATCCATCCATTATCTATACACCATTTTACCACCTAGCCACTTTGCAGCCCTTTCTGCATCATTTAAAGGGATACTGATGTTTTAGGATATGTTAGTGGTGTATTTGTTAATACACTGGAACGTTACAGCCACATTACTGAATGCACATGTGTCTATTCCACTTGTGATTGACAATAAATAAATAAACAAATGTGTCTTTTTGCTCACCAAATACCCATCCCACACAAACGGTCTCCAAAATGCCGAAAAACATGATTGGCATTCCACTGCAAGCGTAGTAGTCAAACAGGAGAAATACATAAAGTCCTCCCTGTGGCACAGAACGGTGAAAATTAGGAGATTAAAAATGTAAGAGATTCAAACACCAGGTAAAATAATACATTTTTGTAGAAGATATAGATCAATTCAAAATGTATTTTGCAGAGAAACTTTACAAATGAACTCTTACCTCAGTGACCATAAACAGGCCAGTAACTAAGCAGACAAGACAGATGAGCAGCAGAAGTAGTTTACGTCGGTGACCAGTGAAAAAGAATGACAGATACATATCTGATACGGATGTAACCGCACCCTCCAGATACATAAACTGTGGGTAAGAAAAGAAACTGTATATGTTCACGTTCTACTACATCCCCTCAGTAAACTTTACAAATATGAGGCATTGGTTAGCTAGCTGGTAGAGAGCATAACAGGAGTTTAGTTAGTAAACGAGCACCATGACAGAGCCTTATGTGACGCCTAATGACCTCTGACCTCTGTGCAAGTGTTGCATTATATTGGAATAACATTCTTCTTTCCCAGTAGCATATGATATAGCCATTTTTGTGATTCATTCTTGTTCCTGTGTGAAAATAGCTTAAAATAAGTATTACAGCTTAGCTATCTGCTGCTGGTAATTAACTACAAATTATCGAAGTTGGGCCAAACCCCAGATTTAGTATTGGGATTGAAACAACTCTAGTTTGGGATAGTAGCATTACCAAAACGGTAGCATTAATTCTTTTTTTTACCATTAACTACAAAATAAGTAAGAGACACTGACAGAATGCTATGGATCTGCTATGAAGTTACACAACCATTAAAACCAAACAGAAGTAGAGAAAAAGACTGAAGTGCTCTTTTTTTATTTACGCATTTGGTGATAATCTGTAGCACATAAATCAAGGAGCTTAAACGGTAATGGGAAATGGTATGAAAGTCTTTATCACATCAAAAGTATATTTACCTGACTGTCCAGTCCAAGTAAGACTATCATGATGAAAAAGAAGGCAGCCCAGAGTTGTGGTAAAGGCATCAAGGCAACTGCTCGAGGATAAGCAATGAAAGCAAGGCCGGGACCTAAAGGGTTCAACAGCAGAGGTCAAAATGTGTCTGGAGTGAGTATAAGAGCAAGTTTTACTACATTAACCAGGCAACTATGTCCTGAAATGGTAGAGTTAAACTGTTCAGAAACAAGTTCTACCAACATCTTATCTCCGACTCCAACTTAAGATGTTGCACCGAAGCAACAAAAAGACAATGCCTCTTACCTGCACTGTAGAGAAACCATGTGACTTTTAAAAATTAATTTTGGCGTATCAAATGAAATGACCTGCTATGATTGTCAGACACCTTAAAATCTCTCATATGACAGCATTTACCTGGAGGGTATTATGATTGTTTGATTCATACAGGAGCCATCATACAAAGTAACACTTCACACCATTACAAATGCAAACTTAACTCCGGTCTTGGCATTTTAAATCATTGTTTCCTTCTCTAATAATGGTCCAGTTAGCACCTCTCTTATAAACCAGTAGATAATGATCATAGTATTGTTATTAAAAAATGCATGTCTTCAGTTTTTATATATGACATTTCATTGACAATTCATTAAACTCTGAAAGAGTTCTGATAAGACGACCACATGACCTCTTCTCTGCATACATGCCTAGTATTACTCAATGGCCATTTTTTAAGTGTAAAAAATATGTAAATTATATTCCAGACATATAAACATGGTAATTATATTCTTTTCTCATTCTGTGTGTTATTTGTACAAGCCTATAGACTGTCATAGTAGCAAACATCCCTCTCACCTTCATATATACACTATCGTTCAATACTTTGGAGTCACTTAGCAGTTTTTTTTTTTCAATGAAGATAACATTAAAGCAATCACAAATACAGTTGAGACATTATTAATATGGTAAATGATTATTCTAGCTTGAAACGGCTGATTTTTAATGGAATATCTACATTACAGAGGTCCATTTCCAGCAACCACCACACCTGTGTTCTAATGCTACATTGTGTTAGCTAATGGTGTTGAAAGGCTAACTGATGGTTAGAAAACCCTTGTGCAGTTATGTTAGCACATGAATAAAAGTGTGAGTTTTCATGGAAAGCGTAAAATTGTCTGGGTGAAACGCCAAACTTTTGAATGGTAGTGTAAACCTGAGGTGTTTATTTCTTTTGTACTGCAATGTTAGCATCACTGTTACGACTCCTGCTCAGACTCCTACTGCAAGATTGTCTCTTATTGCATTTTTTTAATTTACAAAACAACAATGGACAAAAATTCAGAAACATAAGTTCACAGTTTAACAGGATGTCTGTATTGAACAGTGAAACCAAAAATCCATCATGAAAAGTTAGCAGCTAACTAGTAAATTTAGTGGATTATTTAAAAGTCAGATTAGTTTTTTCAGATGTTTATTGAGACCAAAAACAGAGCTAAAGAGAGGGGAAATGTTTGACTTATGTACAGGAGTTATTGTGTAACTGTGGTCAGAAACACAGCTACAGATTAATCAGAATGAAACACATGCACAAGAACAAGAGTGTTAATGGCTTTTTGAGCCCTCTGAGGACCTACATGCCATGTGAGGAACACCATTTTGCTTCTGGTTTTGGGTAAACACAAAAACCCATTGACATGTGCATTTTATATAGTGTTAAAAGTGAGCAAATATGCAACAAAGTATTTATTTGTAAACCATTCCATACCTGATTCAGCCACTGTGGAGATGTCGACGCCCAACTCATACGACATGAAGCCAAGGATGGAGAAGACTGCAAATCCAGCAACAAAGCTGGTTAAACTGTTTAGTGTGCACAAGGCAAAAGTGTCTCTGAAATTAAAGAAAAGATTATTACGGACTCTATCATGTGTCATATGAACAAGTAGAGGCACTAGACAGCATGATATGTATTTTTCTTACTTGTAGCAGTTGTTGTTGTATTTATTGTAACTTCCCAAAGACGGCAGAGAGCCTGAGCAGACAGCATAGGAGAAGAATATCTGGCTTCCAGCATCCATCCACACCTGGGACAGTAAAGTAAGTGTTAATGTTTGTGTTAATAACTGACATATGCTTTAATATTTGACAGCTTTAACCGCAGTTTTTGCTAAAACTACATATATTTAATGTTAAAGACACTAACTGTTGTGCTGATGATGGAAAAATACTGTAAAATTTATAATACGTTACACAAACTTTATTTTATATGGTATTTTCATGTAAATTTTCCAATTTTTAAAGGTTAAAACTTTTTTTAACAGTAAAATATATAATGATGCACGTTTTTTAACCCTAAAATCAACTACATCAATAAATTTCTTTACCATAAAAGTAGAAAATGTTTTACTGTAATTGTACGGTAGCATTCTGGCAACCACAGCTGCCAGAATTTTGCTGTAAAAATGGCATTTTATTTTTTTTACAGTGTACTTATACACTGCTCAGTATGTGTGACATTTATTTTTACTTAATTCAGGGGCCATAATAATGAATGCTGTCAGAATGAAAAGACAACATCCAGACAACCTGCCAAGTCCCCAGTAACCTTGCAGAGCTACAACTGCACCTCGGCACAAAGTTCATCAAGCTCATGCTTGAACAGGTAAGGATGTCCAAGCATGTACACTATTTATATTGAAAACATTTTTCAGTGTATGCCACCAGGGAGAAGATGTGGGTTTTGGTGAGAGTTTTTTAAACACTGGGAATGAAAGTTAGCACCTCCATGTCTGACGTCATCATTCTCTGCCAGAATCCAGTGTAACCCTCTGGCCTCAAGCAGAGGAGTTTAAGTATTTAGTGTCTCATAGTAAGTATTGTAGGAGTTGCACCATTGTGGTGACAAGAGAGCTGAGCTGGGATAAAACACTTTAGGTTTACTATTCTGTCTTAATCCTCACCTATGGTCATGAGCTCTGGGTAGTGACCAGAAGGATGAGATTGTGGATACAAGCAGCCAGAATGGGTTTCCTTGGTAGGGTGGCTAGACTCAGCCTTAGAGATAGGGTAAGAAGCATCTGGAGGGAGCTCAGAGTGGAACTGCTGCTCCTTTGTTTCAAAAGGAGCCAATAAACTTGAAAACAAGTTCATTTCTGCTGTAAAGTTGGGTATGTTAAAAAGAGGAGCTCTGGGTATTGACTCACCTTTTGAGCAGCCCCAAGTGGTCAATCAAGGATCTACAGCTAGATGAGACTAAATTCTACACACTACTGCTTTTAAAAAAAATCTGATAGTCAGATTCTGCAAGGCACGCTCACTACAGTTTCTTTTATTTAAACAAATAAAATTTTGTCATTGTAAAATCTGCTATAAAACCATACTGGTGTGTTTTACAGTGTACCAGTTATACACTGACTTATCTCTTCCACATAAATCTTACCTGAGGATCAGTTAGACGTGTTAGATCAGGGGAAAGGTAAAATCGAATTCCATCTGCAGCTCCTGGCAATGTCGCACCTCGGATCAGCAACGCAATCAGCATCACGTAGGGGAAAGTGGCTGTGAAATAGACGACCTGAGAAAGAAGCATCATTACATATGTAATGACTTTCCACGAAGTGCAGCAAAAAGCATTTTAGTGGAGGTTTTTGCACCTTCACCTCCATGTGCAGGATAAATGTACACATCTCACCTTTCCTGATGTCTTGACTCCTTTCCAGATACAAAAGTAACAGATAACCCAGCCCAGTAGAAGACACCCAGCCAGGTCCCAGCGCATATTACCCATCTCCTCAATGCCTCCAGACAAACCCAGAACTCTCCTCCTGTGTTCAGAGAAAGAAAACTGTCAAGGCACATTTTTATGACTCTAAAATAACTTTAGTATTGTGAATACTTACTGCCAGAATTCTTGAACTGAAGATGTTGTATTGTGATTGGCAGTGCCATAAAATGAATCATTCTGGCCATAATCAACGCAGTTCTCTTGTCGTGGAAGAAGGTTGGAAAGTGTTAGAATTTTATTCCAGTATAAAGTCATGGCACCTACTATTGAGCCACTGACACAAAGCAGTTGTGTACCTGTGTTCCAGGTGTTGTTGCAGCTGGCCCAGGGCAGCACAGTGTGGAAGGAGGAGAATAAGTAGAGGAAGGCCCAAGCCAGAATGATGATGTAGTACATCAACGTGTAAAGTGCAATCATTATATTGCCATAGCCTAAACCTATCAATAAAACAGCAAATTTAACAAAAGGGAGTAATACTACAATACATTTACCAAATGCTCAGCAGCGCTAGTTGTACCTTCAAATAAAGGACATATTTTCCTCCAACATGTGACTCCACCCTGACCAGTTAACTGTCCCACAGACACCTCCAGGAAGAAAATGGGGATTCCACAAGAGACCAAAGTCAACACATAGGGGATCAAGAAAGCTCCTAATGATTAGAATTTAGCAAAGTAATGATACAAAGTTAGAACATTTTAATAGACATATCAATGACTTAACACAATTTGATTTATGAAGCAACAGATTCACAATACAATGTACAATACGACTTTTTTTAATCACATCCTCACCTCCTCCATTCTTGAAGCACAGATATGGAAACCTCCAAACGTTGCCCAGACCAATGATTTCTCCAACTACTGATAAAATAAATTCACTCTTATTGGCCCACTGGCCTCTCTCATTACACTTCGATGGTGGACAATTGGCAATCGTGCCATCATTCATCAGCTTCTTCTCTGGATTAGCTGTCAGCTCCATTTAGACTAGTGTACTGTGAGAAAGAGTAAGTGAGGAGGTCTTCAACATTTTCTGCCCAATTCCTTACATGCAGCATAATTTCAGCACATGAATCAGTTAATATAAAAAGTTACTGGTTCCACTTGGTACCAGAACAAGGAAACAACATTTGGGTATTATGGAAGAAAGAAACAACTAATTATACTCTAATTATTTGGTAAGTACTGGTTACCCACAGGGTATTTTAGGTGAAGGGTGAAAGAAATTATAATATATTTTTAAGTCCTAAATGTCTGCAGGGTACAATCAGGCAAAGATCACCAACTGCCAAATGCCCCAGGCTACAAAGGGCGCCAAATGTATGGCTAGGAAACTTTCCTTTTTCAGTTTTTGCTACTTATTGTTTTCTCTAAAAATCCATACACTCAAGTGGCATCAGGATGCTTCATTCACGTTTGTCAACAGTGAGGTGGGTGTGTCTTGTTGTGGTATTAAGAACAGAGTAAGGGTAAGGGAAGTGGGTTATTTAGTGTGGTGCATGGTGACATTTGGACAACTCAACATCTGGCTTGACTTAATGTACACACTGTTGACAAATGAATGAACTAGTGTGCTACACTGCAAATGCAACAACTACACATGTGTAAATATGTAAACGCCAATCTGGTGGACATGTATGTAACACACACACACACACACACACACACACACACACACACACACACACACACACACACACACACACACACACACACACACACACACACACACACACACACACACACACACACACACACACACACACACACACACACACACACACACACACACACACACACACACACACACACACACACACACACACACATATATAGTGTTGTGTCAAAGTAATTGCCCTCCTATAGGATTCATCTATTTTTGCAGATTTATCACACTTAAATGTTGCAGATCATCAAACTATTTAACTATTATTTGTAGTTTATTGGACATTATACTGAGATAATCCACAAAACACAGAATGTCGTTTTTAAGTTGTGACTGAAGAATAATTGAAAACTTATATCACCCCAGTGAAAAGTAATTGCCCCCCCTGAACTTCTGAACCTAATAGCTGGTTGGACCGCCTTTGGCAGCAATAACTGCAGTTAAAGTCTGTGATCAGTCTTTTACATCACCATGGAGGAATTTTGACCCACTCTTCTCTGCAGATTAGTGGTATTTCAGCCACATTAGATATTTTTTGAGCAAAAACTGCCCTTTGAAGGTCTCACTACTGCATCTCAAATGGATTGAAGGTCAGACTTTGTCTTGGCCACTCTAAAACCTTTATTTTGTTCTCTTTGAGCCACTCAGAGGTGGACTTGCTTGTGTGCTTTGGGTCATTGTCTTGCTGTATAAACCATTTATTCTTGAGTTTTAGGTCATGAACTGATGGTGGATATTCTCCAGGAAGATTTTCTGATAGAGAGCAGAATTCATGGCTCAAACAATTATGACAAGTCGTCCAGGTCCTGTGGAAACAAAGCGTCCCCAAACATCACAATACCACCACCATGTTTCACTGCTGATATGATGTTCTTCTTGTGGATTGCAGTATTGGCTTTATACCAGATGTAACAGGACCCATGTCCTCCAAAAAGCTCCATCTCTGACTCATCAGTCCACATGATGTTATTCCAAAAGTCTTGGGGCTCACCCAGAGCAGTCTTCATGATAAAGATGAAGCTGCTCGGTTTGAAGGACAGTTGCTGCTATAAGTTTGCATTTTGTTGTTTTCGTCTGGGTCAGACCTCTGAACATGAGCCTGGTGTCGGAGCTCTGCCTTCAGCTGAAATATTCACTCTGCATTTTTCTTCTCTATTATTCATTGTTACTCCTTTTATTTTGCAATGAAATACAAAATGACAAATACTGTTGCACTTTAATTGCTTTTTCTAGGACTAAACCAGATTTCCATAACACTTTTCTGGCCTCCTGGATTAGATATCGACATGCTCTTGGAAATGTTGGTTGGCCGGCCACTCCTAGGAAGGTTCACCACTGGTCCATGTTTCTCCATTTGTGGATAGTGTCTCTCTGTGGTTTACTGGAGTCCCAGAGACTTAGCAATGGCTTTGTAACTCTCCAGCCTGATAAATGTCAATGACTTTGTTTCATATCTGTTGAATCTCTTTAGAACGTGACATCATATTGCAGCTTTTTGAGACCCTTTTGCTACTTCACAAAGTCAGACAGGTTCTATTTAGTGATGTTTAGATTCAACAAGCCTGGCAGTAATCATATATGAGCGTGGATGGTGAAACTGAACCCAATTGCCAAATGAATTTGGTCATTTCTTAGATTCACATAGGTCAAGACGGGCTGAACAGCATTTTTCCTTTAAAAAGTAAAATCTAAAAAATGCATTTAGTGTTTCCTTATATAAAAATTAGTTTGATGCTCAGGAACATTTAAATGTGACAAATATGCAAAAATAGAAAACTTCTGTATATGATATATATATTGTATATACATTCTGCTGTCCTTATCTGACCCCTCTCTTCTACACTCTGCCCTTATCTCACCCTCCCAAGCATCCTCATAACTGCTTTTTATTGAAAACAACACTGACTAAAGTCATCCTAACATCCTGCCCCAATAAAACACACCAAAGTACATTATCATCAACTTTCCTGCTGCACATATAATATAGTAGGTACAAATTGGAAAAATGACACGTTACATTGTGCTGCAACAAACTTACCTGGAATATTCTTTACCAGCTTCAGTAAGATTTGGTGATCCACAGGTGCAATCTGAAAAATAGACTACATGTGGTAAAGCCAACTGTGCATGAGTGCAGAAAAAAGCCGCAGTCTTTAAAAAGCACCAAATGTAAAAACAAATGCAGTGAATTGACAATCCTCTCTGAACACCGATTCTCAAATGATGACTGTTTTGCGTGGATTAACAGAGTGCGTAAACGTCGGGGCGTGGCTAAGAATGGAAAAGATAACTGGTTGGGCGTTACGCAAATCACCCGTGGGCTTTTCTGCAGTAAAAAGGTAACAGATCTGATTCAAGGGAAGACTTGCGCAAGCTGATTGCCACTTCATGTGAAGGGACGCATGACAAAATGATTTTCATGTCTGGTCACGGTCAAACTCTCAGTCATGTCCAAACTGAGCAAAGAGGGCTGAGAACAAGTGCGTTGTTGTCCATCATGCACTGTGCATTATTATACTATAGATACCTGAGCCTATACAATGAGTGTCGAGTTTTATTTGTGTAAATTAAGAATTTAAGTGCCACTCTATTTCTGTATGAAATCCCAGTGTTGTTGCGTTACATCCGAGATATGTTGACTCTAAAGAAAAGGCATATAAATTAATTTTTAGTTTTTATTATTACCTCAAAGTAACTGCATTACTTTTAAATCCAGCTGTATTTGCTCCTATTTAAAATGAAATCGTAGCAGTTTATATTTTCTACTGAGATTCAGATCTTTTTAATTTTTCAGTGCCTTATATGTCCACATTTATTTATGCTAACAGAATGTTCTGCAATTCTAAAGAAACCATGGATGGCTGCTCTCATCTCTTCCTGTGTATGCAAATACATGTATGCATACAAAAACTATGAAAGCATTTTGTATTATACATTTCAAAAGCTTTGTAGGCTGTGAGCGTCCTTTCTAAGTTTCTCTAAAAACACTTTTGATTATAAATGAATAGATAAAACTTCCTAAGTGTTGAAGCTTGTTTAGTGTCATCCATTTATCTTTCTTGAACATACAGCACATCTGCCAATGCTACATGCATTGTACTGCTGGACATCAACTAAAAGTAACAAATGCACTGACAACAAGCATCAGTGCATATATGTAAACACATACTGTACATAAATAGTCAACTTTAATGCAACACAAGCATTCAAAAATATTACAGTCCTCTGGTCTTCACTCTAGATTTCAAAGTAGGTCAAAATGTGAGATTAAATCTAATATACAGTTGTGCTCATAAGTGTACATACCCTGGCAGAATTTATGATTCCTTGGTCATTTTTCAGAGAATATGAATGATAACACAAAAACTTTTCTTTCATGCATGATAAGTGGTTGGGTGAAGCCATTTATTATCAAACAACTGTATTTACTCTTTTTAAATCATATTGACAACAGAAACTACTCAAATGACTGATCAAAAGTTTACTTACCCCAGTTCTTAATACTGTGTATTCCCTCCTTTAACATCAATGACAGCTTGAAGTCTTTTGTGGTAGTTGTAGATGAGGGTCTTTATTTTGTCAGATGGTAAAGCTGCCCATTCTTCTTGTCAAAAAGCCTCCAGCTCCTGTAAATTCTTGGGCTGCCTTGCATGAACTGCACGTTTGAGATCTCCCCAGAGTGGCTCAATGATATTGAGGTCAGGAGACTGAGATGGCCACTCCAGAACCTTTACTTTATTCTGTTGTAGCCACTGACAGGTAGACTTGGCCTTGTGCTTTGGATCGTTGTCATGTTGGAACGTCCAAGTATGTCCCATGTGCAGCTTCCAGGCTGATGAGTGCAAGTTTTCCTCCAGTATTTTCTGATAACATGCTGCATTCATCTTGTTTCCTGTGCCTCTGTAGCTCACACATCCCCAAAACATCAGTGATCCACCTCCATGTTTCACAGCAGGGATTGTGTACTTCTCATTATAGGCCTTGTTTACTCCTCTCCAAATGTAGCGTTTATGGTTGTGGCCAGAAAGTTCAATTTTGGTCTCATCACTCCAAATGACTTTGTTCCAGAAGTTTTGAGGCTTGTCTCTGTGCTGTCTGGCATATTGTAAGCGGGATGCTTTGTGGCATTTGCGTAGTAACGGCTTTCTTCTGGCGACTCGACCATGTAGCCCATTTTTGTTCAAGTGCCTCCTTATTGTGCATCTTGAAACAGCTACACCAGTTTTTTTCAGAGACTCCTATATTTCAGCTGAAGTTATTTGTGGGTTTTTCCTTTGCATCCCGAGCAATTTTTCTGGCAGCTGTGGCTGAAATTTTTGTTGGTCTACCTGACCGTGGTTTGGTTTCAACAGAACCCCTCAGTTTCCACTTCTTAATTAATGTTTGAACACTGCTGATAGGCATTTTCAGATCCTTGGATATCTTTTTATATCCCTTTCCTGTATTATACAGTTCAATTACCTTTTCCCGCAGATCCTTTGACAATTCTTTTGCTTTCCCCATGATTTAGAAGCCAGAAACGTCAGTGCAGCACTAGATGAAAGATGAAGGGCCTGTCAAGAACCCAGAAACTCACTGACCTTTTATACACACACACTGATTACAAGCAAATAGATCACAGGTGAGGATGGTTACCTTTAGTAGCCATTCAAACCCGTTTGTGTCAACTTGTGTGCCTGTTATCAGGCCAAACCTCCAGGGTATGTAAACTTTTGATCAGGGCCATTTGGGTACTTTCTATTGTCATTATAATTTAAAAAGAATAAACACAGTTGTTTGATAATAAAAAAAAAAACTATAGCACAAAACTAACCATGAGTGAAAGAAAGATTTTTGTGTTATAAGTCCAGAATTCCAGATCTTCTCATAGTCTGCTCAGCATTAAGTCTTAGTCCGTGTCTCTTTGGCTGTATGGTGTCCAAAAAAACAATAAACGGAACAAAATGCCAGAGACAGAAGCTACTACTCTTGAACTTAAATAAGATTACCAATAAGACAGTATTCAAACACTTTGTTCCAAACAAAATGTGTGCATTAAATGTATACTTGAGTAAAAGTACAGAAATATTAACATCAAATATACAGTACTCGAGTAAAAGTACATAGCACACAGTCCTGAATGAACCTGCGCTGAGATGTGACGACACAGACGATGCCATGTGATGCAGTGTGGTTAAGGCAAACAGCTACAATTAATGGTATTGGATCTTCAAGTTCTGCATATATTTTTTTTCATTACTGTTGCACAATTGTAATTAGAGACAGGTAAAACATTAAGAGACATGAAACCTATCCATTTAATCTACTTGTGATTTCAGTGAAATATGAAAATATAAGTGCACTTTCAACATTTTGAGCAAGGAGCTAAAACTGACAATAATTAATGGGAAGATAAAAGTTGTATGTTAGTCATCAAAACAACACTAAGTTCTGATCCTACAATATTTCCAATCTATATTTAAATAGAGCAGTGTAGACAATTAAACTTCTGACTTTACCTTTTACAGGTGTCCTTGTACATAATTCTGTATATCAGTAATCAGTGTAGTAAATGAGATATTAGCCATTTCTTACTGTATGTTTTAATTTTAATGCTTGTTGATGAATGATGGGCGTTTAATACAATGAAAACTAAATTAAATCAAATCACAAAAACTACCATTGGTAATATCAGAGACTGAATGTAGGTGTGCGTGTGGTCCAGTAGAACACAGTGAATGAATAATCAGCAAAAGACTTTCAGAGTGCAGTAAGTTTGAGAACTGTGTTGCATATGTGTGATGTGCTGATGCTGCCTCCTGCTGGACAGACCTGGAATAGGTGAAACCAACTTTTATTGTGTAAAAAAAAAAAAAAAAAAAAAAAAAGGCTGTAAAATTTACACAGCCTCAGTTATGATATACTCATACTAAATTTAAGTGATTGTTATGTTAAATATGTGATTAGCTTTCAGAAATCGTTTGAAGGATTACATATAGCCTGTTTCCTTTTGGTGATTTAGTTGAGCGTCAGGTGCCTTCAACTGCAAACATCTGACACAAATAGAAGGTAGAAATAAAGAAGAGATGGTTTTTCTGTCTTGTATAATCTTCTGTACAATGCATTACTGATATATTGTGCTTGAGTGTGCAGCCAGGCAAGTTTGGGCTGCAGCCACCAAGGGGCAGCATAACATCCCATAACATCCACAGCATGGCTTCCTCTCACTTCTCTGACTCATTTCCATGTCATTGTCCAGATGTAACTTTCCACTTTTTAAACTTCAGCACTGTTGTTTGAAAAGGTCTGAAGGTGCAGGTGTATCAGTGAGAACATTAGTTTGTGTATAGTTGTAGGATATGCTGGTTTTGTATCCAACCTTCACAAACCTGCATCGGCCCTTGTCCCGGTCTGGAGAAACCTGGGTACGTTCACTGTGAGAGAAACCAGGATACCGTGGCATGCAGACACCTAATACAGGTCTCTGATGGTGCTCTGTTTGTACAGCAGTGAGTGGCTGAGATGTGGAAGGATCAAAGCATAAGTGCACATGCAGAAAACACAGAAATATATTTAGATATAACAGCATTACAACCACTAAATTGACTGTGAAAAACACAATTAGAAACATTCATATTCATTATATATCACAAACCCAAACACATATATGTGGGATGCATTTAGAAATTTTTAAACATAAATTGTTTAATTGCAGGTGTTTATATAATGATTGGCACAAAGAGGACCAAAGATTAAATCATGCTTATATACACTACATTTCAAAAGTTTGCGGTCAACCAGAAAATTTCATGTTTTCCATGAAAACTCACACTTTTATTCCTGTGCTAACATAGTTGCACAAGGGTTTTCTAATCATCATTAATTACCCTTTCTGGAAATGGGCCTCTGTACCCCTATGTAGATATTCCATTAAAAATCAGCTGTTTCCAGCTACAATAGTCATTTACCACTTTAACAATGTGTACACTGGATTTCTGATTAATTTAATGTTATCTTCATTGAAAAAAATGTTTTTCTTCAAAAAATGAGGACATTTCTAAGTATATGTAGACTCCCCAGAGATAAAATTCCATGAGAAAGTTGATCCATGGTTGAATAAATATTTGAAAGTATTACAATGTATACCTGAGAGCCTTACTGTATTACGTTTTATTATATTTTGAATTGTCACCTGTGGCCTGACTTTTTCTTTCTTTTATGCAAATAAGCACATTTCCAGCATTAAACTGATGGATAAAATGCACAATTTGGTGCATGAAAATTCCACAGAATGTAGGAAATAAAGTGCTTGATGCTCAGAATTGTACTCCCAGATGTTCAAACAAAATCTAAAGTCATGCAAAAGTGGTACACTGCTAGCATCATTATCTCTAATCACAAAACATTTCACCCTACCTCTTTGTCATTCCTTCAGCGGATATTTTTCTATTAAAAAGTTAAGTCAACTCCCTCTCTTACTACTTTTTTGTGACATTTTGTTTCCTACAATTGAACAATTTCATTTAGCAGATGTTTTTATCCAAAGTGACGTACATCTGAGAGTAGATACAACACAATCAAGGACCTAATCAGGAGAAAACAACCTGGATAAGTGGCACAAAACAAGTTTTAGTGTGATCATAGGCCCAAGTATCCACAGGCAGTACAGATAGAATTTTTTCTTTTATCAATTTATTGTTGCTGCTTGTTTTGGCATATATAGGTTCTTAATGTCAGCATATTTCATGCTTATATACTGTGTCTAATAACTGTTTTTTAAAGACTACAATGAAAATCAAGTTTTTCTTTTGCATGATAACATGTCCACGTGGTGTTTTCTGTATGCTGACACGTGTGTTGTTAGCAAAATAAGCAGTAAATGTCATGACTGAGCATTTTCACCTTGAAACTGCAGTGTACCGATGACCGTCTCAAAAACGCAGATTCAGACTTTTAGTGTTTCATATGTAACAAACCTAAGGAACCAATCGGATCATTACTTTTATTTAAGCATGGATGGCTGAGTTACTACATTATGGACTTTCTGGACTTTACTTTGAAACACAGAGATGAGTTTTAAAGGGTTTAATCAATGATCAAGTTCAAGAACAAGTGTTTAAAAGTTGTCTCTCCGCATTTATTTTACACTGTTTGTGATTTTATCTTCCTGATGCTCGTTGTTGAGGCTGAATCATTATGGAACAGACATAATTAGCAGGTTCCCCCCATAATCCAGAAGCTATAAAAATGTGAAAAGTATAATAACTTTAATTCTGAGCAAACATGAGGACAGACAGAGCCGGTTATTCAGAGGGAGGATGGTTGCTGGGAGGGATCCTGACCTACTTTCCAGCAGCACTACTGATGCAGGTGTGTCGCTGCTCCCGTACTCCTGTCTCGCGCCAGTCCTTTGGATCTCGCGCGCGGTTTCGGTAGGTTTTCGCACGCTCCGCAATGGACCAATCAGAGCGCAGCTTCTTCCTAGGAGACGTCCCGTTGCTATGTGGT
This sequence comes from Amphiprion ocellaris, assembly GCF_022539595.1. Classification (NCBI taxonomy): domain Eukaryota; kingdom Metazoa; phylum Chordata; class Actinopteri; family Pomacentridae; genus Amphiprion; species Amphiprion ocellaris. The sequence goes on along the minus strand of NC_072775.1, from coordinate 11,900,948 downwards.
TGTCCTGGAGACTTCCCGGTCCGGTCCGGCAGCCAGGGTGAGTTCTGCAGCTCCGTTATTACTCCATTACTGCATTAAAACTCACTTTGAGCGACGTATTTCACATGTAGGTTCCTGCTTTGCCTCGTTCGGGCTTTTCTTGAGTTGTCAGAAGATATTACTTCACTTAAATAAGACGTGCTTTCGTGCAAACGCGTTTTTGAGAATCTAATGTTCAGCAGTAAAGTTACAGCTGTGCACAAGTTATGCTAACATGGCTAGTTGTGTGCTGCAGCCGGCCTGCTAAACGGATTTTTTTATTTTTATCCACATGTTGGAGGCCAGTAGACAGCTGCAGTTACGGTAGTAACCCGGCCGGAGACAGACACGCCTTGTCGCCGTGTGTCTGTCCAATCCGGCCCCGGAGCCCGGCGGCTACATTAGCATACCACCAATGACCGCGGCTATGCAAATGTTCGCCTGACTCGCATTGTCCCGGACTGTTTTAATGTGAAGTTGCCAGATTTATCTCTCAGTTGCAGCACAGTTAGACTACAGATAAAAAGTGTGTCACGTCGAGAAGATACGAGGAAAAAGTGGCCGGTGGTTCTGTACTCTTTTGCTCTAAGGTGGATTTTGGATTTTATGTACAACATGACATTTGAGGAACTAAATGGGGATTACTCTCAGGAAAGGTAAATAATATGGATTATTAATATGACGTTAATGCATATTTACGCTGCGGGTGAATCGGACCGTGTTTATTAAGGTGTGCAGCATGCATTAATTTAATAATGCATGATTGAGATGATTTTTAATTATTTAAGCTTACAGTTTACAGCTGCAGATGTTAAAATGTGAAGTTTGATCGGTTTAGCTGTTGAGCCTGTCGCGAGACGCTCTCCACTTTTCGATAACCGGTTAGCTAACAGCGCTGCAGCGACCCGGTTTAAGGTGAAGAATGACAGATAGTTTGACACGACAGCGCAAATTCAGACTTTTCTACATTCGTAAAAGTGATTTCTGTCGCTGCACTGACAAGAATTTGTTTTTTTTTGCGTGGCGAAACCAACTTGTGCACATCTATCGGTTCTGCTCAAAGTGACGCCGGCTGGTTAGCTTGGAGTCTACGAGCTAGGAGTCCGGCTAACTAAAGGGAAGTTTTTGTGGTACAGTTGCAGCGACGTTAACATAACTTTCTCCGTGTTGCAGAATGGATACAGTGGCGAAAGCTTTGGAAGAAGTCCTGACCTCTGCCTTGCCACAGGGCTGCATTACAGTGGGAGTCTACGAGGCTGCCAAGTCCCTCAATGTGTAAGTACATCTGCTGTCACTCAGCTGTGAGGCTTTTGTTAGACCTACTTACATAAAGCAGGATACCACAGACGCTACATACGAACAAACTAACACCGTCTCTTTTTATTCTCCCTCCACAGAGACCCTGATAATGTGGTTTTGTGCATCCTGGCTACCGATGACGAAGACGTCAAAGATGTGGCCCTGCAGATCCACTTCACCCTCATTCAGGCTTTCTGCTGTGAGAATGACATCAACATCCTGAGAGTCAACAACACCAGGCGCCTGGCAGAAATACTGGGTGGAGGAGGAGGCGGTGGGAAGCAGAGTGGGGGCGAACCTCTGGATGTACACTGCGTCCTTGTCACTGTAAGTATTGTTGTTCGTTCAAAGTGGGTCTTGTTGTGTTTTGATTTTATCCAAGATGTTGAAAGATGAGTGAAACCCTTAGTCAGGAGAGAACCTGTTAGTACTTGTTCTTGAGCATTTGGTAAACATGCTTATGACTCCTCCCTTATATGACTTCCAAGGAATTTCAGTACCGGGAAGTACCTTGCATCTGCATACACAAACACATAAGGACTTATTGCAGTGTAAGCCATGCAAAAATATACTTAACTGATGTATTCTCTTTTTTTTTTTTTATTTTCAGAGCCCACATTCTACATCATGGAAGGACCCCGCTCTGAGCAAACTGAACCGGTTCTGCAGAGAGAGCCGCTGTATGGACCAGTGGGTACCCATCATTAATCTGCCTGAACGATGAACTTTAAGCTGCAAAAATCCTGTCCAGAGAGGAATTTTATCTGCGCAGGAAGAGTGGTGTGAACCCTGATGGACACATATAACCACCCAGAGATCAAATTCCAAAGCACTGCTGATGGGGAAAGAAAAATTTGGTGGAAAAATAAGTCCCTGTCTGTCTGCATGGGATGAATTTAAAAGAGAAAAAAAAAGCAGGGGGTCTGATTTCCGCTTTGGACCGGACTGTTTGGAGTTGCGTCTGTCAGCCTTTGCAACCAAGATGAGACGGCAAGGCTCTTGTATCGTCATGAGGTGGAAATAACAAAAAGCGTGTGTGCTTTTTAATGTGGAGCTGGACACTGTACAGAAGGATTATATCATGTATTTGTTTGGTGAAGCCTCTGTGACGAGTCAGAAAAGTGGGGAGAGACCAGAACATGGAGCTGTTGAGTGCACCAAGGCCTCGGTCTCTCTCTCTGCAGAAACAAAGCACTTGTTGAAACACTGGACCTACTGCAATTTCACTTATTTGATTAAAATTGTTGATGTTAACGTTGCTATTGTCATAATTTAAAAAGGGAAGGGCTACACATCCAGTGAAGACATTCTGTGTATTTAGTGTTTCTTAAACCAGCTGTTTTTTGCCACAAATGAAATAGTTCCTTTGTTACAATTTAAGTTATTTCTAATTATATTTAAGTGTATTTATGTTTCATTTTTTTACCATAAATATTTGCAACATCTGAATACCAGACACATATATGTATTGCTGTCAATAAAAAGTATTTTTTGGAACAAGAGCTACACGTGCTTTTTCTTTTTTTTTTCTTTCATTTCTGGAAATTTGAGCAAAGCCGAGCTGAATTCTGACCTTTGCCGGTTGTAAAAAGAGGAGTCACGTGCGGATCGCAGGGGTCATGTTGGCCTCTGTGGCCTCAGTGCCATCTCTGAGCTGAAGAGAACAATAATCCTCGCCGCTCTCTCTGCACAGGCTTCTGCCTCGGTCAGCAGGACCATGCTCATTCATCCAAACATGTTCTCTTTTCACCAATTCTCTGATTTGTTGGACGGTTTGCATTTTCACCAGCTGACTTCCTAGAAAAAGCATCTGCACCAAGGACGCATTAATTGCATTACATGTCACTTATTGCAAGATATGTATATTGAGTGTTACATAGTAGGGCAGCTGTGCTTTACTGCTCAGACAGCGAGGTTACATCAGATGTTCTTACGGTGTTTGTGCTGCTTCTGCCAGTAAGACAGAACATGTGGCAAAGTTCAGCTGAGAGTACGCAGCTGGAAGGTTTTGTAAAGGAGGTTTTGGTAAGCAATCTGTTGTGCAAGCCGGTTTGAACTGCTCAATCACTCCCTCGCTAATTTCCTTTTCCACACACACGCAGGTGATCTCTCCGGAGTTGAATGTCGATGATGTCAGTGGATGCAAGGCGGGCAAGCCCCTCTGAAACGCAGAGTCATGATCACGAGAAGAGAGAGGGCAGAAGGCTGTCCTTGAGTTGCACAACCCAGCTCCAGCTTTTCATGTGAGGGAGACCATGTGACCATTCCCTTTTTTTTCTTTTTTTTTTAATATTGCTAAACCGGGTGCTTTATACAACCCAGCAGATCACATGTGCAGTGATTCAACATTGCTGCAGCCGGTGTTTTTCCTGTAGCTGATACCAATTTATGATTTCTCAAGTAATGTCACTGTTGTTTTGTGTGACACTAGTTACACTTAATTCATATGTTTACCAAGTTTGGAGGGTTTTCTGAAGGTGTTTTGGTTTCCTTTTCCAGGAAACTCAACAAGATACTGAAGAAGATTTCAACAGCAGAGAACTGGCTGCAAAGCTAAAGCAACACTACATTACCCAGAAGCCCCCACTCGAGGCATAAATATTAACCCCCCTGTTGTCCTCATTTACGGGCACCAAAACATATTGTTTCCTTGTCTGAAAAAAATCCAAAAATTCAGCAAAAAAATTCCCCAAATTTCTGAAAATTTGCAAAACCGTCAGGAAGAAAATTCCAATAATTCCTTAAAAGTTTCCCGTAAAAAATACCCCAAATTTGGAAAGAAAATTCTTGTAAATAATTTCAAAAAATGAGTAAAAATCTTCAAAAAAAATCCTAAAAATATCTAAAGTGATTACATATATATCAGTAAAACTTGTAATATTTTAAGAACATTCCCAAAAAAAACAACCAAAATCCAGCAAATTTTGCCAGATTTTGGTTGATTTTTTGTGAATATTCTTAAGAAACATTTTTAACATTTGTTTTTTTCCACCAAAAAATGTTCAAAGATTTCCCAAAATGTTGAAAACGTGAACATCAGAAGTTTCACTGTGAAATTTTTTCCCCCCACATTTTCAAACTTTAAAACGGGTCCATTTTGACCCACAGGACGACACGAGGGTTAATAGCTGCACTTAAAGGCAAACTAAATGCACTTAACTGTATATTTCCCTTCTATATTATATGAAACATAACAAGGTTTATTAGCTGTACTGTATGAGATATACATGTGTGTTTTTATTCAACATACAGGCACTACTAATGAAGTCATTAATACCAAAGTATGTCATGAATACAGCATTTAAAATAAAGCCTGATGATGTGATAATGATTTGATCGCACTTAAAATAACTGAAAAGCGGTACCTGAACTAAAATGCCCCCCTGCCCTAGAAAAGCTCCTCAGGGCCTCGTGGTTTCAGTTGGCACTGTGTGAAAGGTTGCCTGACGTGTGACTGCGGGGCGTGACGCTGACTGATGTAATCTGGCATTGTTATGGTAGAAGGGAAAAGGTTATTTTAAGATCGGAGCAGTCAAGCTCTGATGCAAGTGTTGTAAAGACACTTTTCTTGTTCAAAAAAAGCCCCGCGTATCATCACTAGTACCTGCTGCAGCGTGGGTCACAGTTCATGTGCAGCAATCACGTGTTTGTTTCTAAAAACAGAACAAAATTGTATGATCTGATAAGGCACACTGCACTTTGAATTGTTATATATGGTGCAACCCGGGGAGCATATTGTATAACCCAAGTCAGCAGTATAATGTATTTGGAGCTGTATTATGCTCACTCATTGTGTCAAAGATTAAGAACATACAGAAATCAGTGTGCTGCTCAGATTGGGAAGGAAAAGGTAAATATATGAAGATTTGTGAAGATGAAGTTGCAAAATCGATCATGAAGTTTACACTTTTTGATTGGGTAAGGCTAAAGTAGTTTGAACCTGTTTTAGAGATGTGTTTCCTTTACTACCATTTTTACTGGAATAATGTAGAATTATGCTGCTGCATTCTGAGAGATGCTCCTTATATTATGTCCAACTAGTATATATTGATGCAGGCAAAGGAATTACTGTCAATATAAGGCAATAAAACTTAACAGCACAACAAAGTACAGCCTCCAAAATTACCTTTGAGTGCTTTGGCTTCCTCCCATAGTCCAAAGACATGCAAACTAGGTTATTTGGTGATTGTAAATTGGTTTTAGGTTTGAATGCGGATGTGCTTGGTTGCTTGACGTGTTGGCCTGGTGATGGTGCTTTTTGAACAATTTCATTTGGGATAGACTTCGGCCCTCCCAATAGTGCATATAGCTCATAAATACATGGCTGGATAGTTTAAGCTGTACCCAATACACTGCTGAGTAATGATTTTAGTTCAAAATGGGGGAAAAATGTTTCTCAAGCTCAAATTGAAAGCATCAAGACTTAAACAAATGCTTTTAGATTTTGGTCCATTGGCTGTGTGGGCTCGTGGAGTTCTTGTTTGACATGAAGCACACGAATCTGATTGATTTCATGATAGCCGGAGCCAGAACTACAAAACTTCCCAGTAAAATCTACACATTCGGAAACTAAATTCAAACAGTCGATCCTGAGCTGGACACTACTTTAGAAATACAGTGGTGGAAAAATTTTTTTTAGACCCATGCATTTGGGAAATATTGCATTAAGAATCACTCTTGGATCTACAAGTGCAATTTCTTCTCGTGCCGTCACAGCCAAAATACTAAACAAATCCTAAAAAAGCCATTAAAAACTTAAAATTAATTGGTTCCATAAAAATGCATAAGAAACTTTGAGTATTGGGTCATTTTGGTACCAGTGAAGGTTGTGCTTTTGATTAAAAGACACCGTTTTTGTTGCCATGCTTCGCGTCTACATAAAGCCAGCTCATTTGAAAGTTCTTCAGAGACAACAATGGCTAAAACAAGAAACCTAAGGCAAGAAACATGCCTGAAGATAAAGATTCTCAGCCAGGAAGGGTACAGCTGCCACCAGATAGCCAGGAAGTTCAGATGCAGGCCTTCAGCAGTTGAATACACTCTGCAGAAATACAGACCAACCAACAGCTTGGAAGACAAACCAAGATCTGTGCGTCCAAGAGTTTCTTCAGCAAGAAATGACTGCATCCTGAGCCGCATGTGCAGGAAAACCACCAAATGACATCACAGGAGCTTCAGCAGCAGTGGTCAGTCCAAACTGATGTCTAGTGTTCCACCCGCACTGTATGTGGCCGACTTTTAGATCATGGCTTAAGGTCCTACAAGGCTGTCAAGAAGCCCCTGATCAATGAGAGACAGAGGTTAGAGGTGTCCTTGGGTCAAAGCACACAAGAATGGGACAGCTAGGAACTGAAAGAAGATTCTATGGTCAGATGAGTCCAGTTTCCAGCTTTATCTTCCTCCTACTAATGTAAGGGGACGCAAAAGGCCAGGTGAAGCATTATCTCCAGCATGTACAGTACCTACTGTTAAGCATGGTGGAGGCAGTATCATGGTTTGGGGATGCATGAGTGCCACTGGTGTTGGTCATCTCACTGTCAGTGATGGCACATTGAACTCTGCTAAGTATTGTGCCATTCTCCAAACCCACAAGCTCACGTCCTTCTGCACGTGCAATGTTCCGTCGAGGTCAAAACTGGATGTTTTCAACAAGATAATGCCCTTGAACACATCCAGGGTCAGTAGAATTTGGCTGCAGGAGCACAGTGTCCAGGTCTTAGAGTCCCTGGACATGAGCCCTGTTGAAAACCTGTGGTGAATTATCAAAAGGTCTGTTTCAAAGTGTAAACCAAAGAATTTAGAAGACTTAAAAGCAGTAATTCAAGAAGAATGGGACAAGATTACCCCTCAACAGTGTGAAAGGGTCGTGGGAAACATGCCAGCCAGGATTAGAGCTCTACTGTGTGCTAATGGCAGGACTACTAAATATTAATTTGATGATGTGATGGTTTATTTATTTTTTGTTCAATTTTGAACACATTCTCTGTTATTTGTTGACTTTGATCCCGACAATGCTGAGAACTTGCATATTGAAACCGGCTTTTCTTGTAAACTATAAACAAAAAAAACATAATTTGTATTTGTTTGTATTTGTCTAATGCAGCCACACCTTTTGAAACACAAAAAAGATCTTTCCACAGATATTTCATGATAATATTTGAGATTGTGTAAAATTTTAAAGGTGTCCCAAAACTTTTTTTCCACCATTGTATAATCCATGTTCCTATTTAGGCTGGTGTTTCCCTTCAATGAGCTCAGCGGTGGAAGGGAGTGTTAAACAGTGGAGCACCTGACATCATTAAAGCTGATATTTTATGCCTTCAGTTTTAATGCAGGACAAACAGCAACTTTATCATTCTTTTTATTACATGGTGATATCATGGAAATTCCGGCAGAGATTTACAAAACTCACCCCGACCAGTCGAGACAGATCACCGCCCTCACTGAGAATAGTTCTGCTGAAGTTTTATCTTCCCACTGTTGCTAATTTGTAGATTTTTTTGCTAGAATATCACATTACTAGGCCTTCGTTCCACTATGTGAAGTAGCCTGAGGTGACTTGGCGCTGTGTAAATAAAGCTGAATGGAATATATCTAATCAGCGTAACTGAAACGACCTATATGGGTATTTGTGGGCGTGTGTGACCTTTAATTTATAATGCAACATGCGTAATAATCTAATCATGTTCTTGGATTGTGGACTACGGCTGTCACATGAATGCAGTGGATCAAAAGTACAAGAGTACACTGTAAAAAAAAATTGGTGTTTTTACGGTATTGCCAGAATGCTACCGTAAAATTACAGTAAAACATTTTCTACATTTATGGTAAAGAAATGTATTGATATTGTTGATTTTAGGGTTAAAAAATGTGCTTCATTCCATATTTTACTGTAAAATAAAAAGTTTTAACCTTTAAAAGTTTTGAAATTTACATGAAAATACTATATAAAATAAAGCTTGTTACTTATTATAAATATTACAACTTTTTTCCATTATCAGCACAACAGTTAGTGAATTTAAAATTAAATGTGTATTTTTTAGCAAAAATAACAGTTAAAGCTGTCATAAATATTAAAGCATATGTTCGTTATTAACACATAAATACATCAATTTGGCCAGTAACCAACTGTATTTTTTTACATGTAATAAATGCAGAAATTGCCATGTTACTTGTTATGAATATTGCAGCATGTTTACATTACCAGTACAACAATTTGTACATTTAACTGGGAAAAACTGTATTCTTTTCGAGAATTAAATGCAAAAATTACAGTATTGTTATACATATTAGGGCATTGTTCCATTAAAAACTGTGCAGGAGTTGGGAAATTTATTTTTTCAAGAGGAAAAAAAATCTAAAAAATGCATTTTTCTCTTCATTAACCTATTTATGGTGATTCAGTGTTATATAAACTGCACCAAACTATTTTAGAGTTTACAGATTTTTACCGTCAGGTTTGACAGTTTTTCACCGTAAATGTACACTTTTTTTTTTACAGTGTAGATCGTATAAAATGCATCAAATTCTGAATTCTAGCACTGTTTATGTGAATATGAACAGCCTTTAGTTGGCACTTTAACGTACTAAGAGGCTGGAAAACTACACTCTAAGAAATTTCCCTGTAAATTTACAGTAAAGAGCTGGCAGCAAAAGTTGCCAGCAGAGCGCTGTTATTCTACAGTAAACCTACCGTATTCTACAACAACAGTTTATTACTGTAAAAAATATTACAGTATTATGCTGTTGAAAGAGCTATTTCCTGGGGCTTTCAAAATGAAAGTCCCAGGAAATAGCATAGCATAGAAATGGCTCAGACAAGAGATGACTTTTCAACATTAAGCTTTCATTAAAGCCAATTCTGTATCAAACATATTTCAAAAACTGACCTATCTAACCCATTCAATTTTAGTAACATACAATCATTTCCTCATGCTGAACAGGTTCTCATTCTGCATGTCCTAGTTCAGGTACACTGAGTTTGGTTTCCATTTTTCCTGAACTGTAACAAAAGATACCTATATATCACTTAAATTATTTACCTACTGCATTGAACACATTCAGCAACTAACAAATTTCAAGTAATTCAAGTCTTGTGAAATAAAATCTATAAAAACAATTAATGTTTAACAGGTTGTCAACAATCTGTTTAAAAATTGCATATCACATTTCAGGTACCCTGCCTTCAGAATCAGTCTGTCATAACTCATGATCATGTTCAATAAACACCAAGTCAAGGAACAAACCTGGAACTGAAGTATTTTATACTGAACCCAACACAATACTGAGACTTGTTACCTTAGAATGACAACATGAACATCTGGTTGCAGACGGGGCTTTTCCTTTGTCAAAGTGAGGTCCTGTGTGGAGAGGTGCTGTGGGTTTACATGAAGTCCCACTCAGAGTCCATGAGTCTTTTATAAGGGTGGCTACATGTGGATTTACAGTAGATGTCTTTTCTGGAACAGCTTCCCAGACCTCTTGGACATCACCTTCTCCTGGCTGGCCTTTGTTCCCTTCTCAGGGTTGATACCAAGAAAGAGTCTACAACGAAATGACAAAGAAAGAATATATTAGGTGTGGCAGGCAAAGATCCCTTGAACTTAATATGGAACCCTGTCACATTCATCAAAAAACTAACAAACAAAAATAAACAGGAAACTCAAATTATTAAGCAAAACAGAGGGTTCCATCTAAAACAGCTATCTAGTTCAGTACACATTTAAATCTAATTTTTGCAGCCATTTGCATAACAAGCAAATTTACCTTTCCTAAGTGGAGAGAAAAGCAACATGACACATCCCACAAACCTTTTTAAAACTTGAAATTGCCTAAATGGTGGAATGCAGACAAATACATGTGGAGATTTGATAACAGATCAGTGGAGCATCACATTGTATATTTGATGGAAAATTACACAAAGACAGAGATAGCTAACCTAACCTAGCTGGATCTCGTTGCTTAGAAATTCATTTTCCTGGTCTGGTTTAAAAGAAAGACCCAAAGTTTTGTCCACTCTGCAGCCAAAGGGGAGGATGCTAGCTAGCTAGCTGCTAGCTAACAGTGTGGGAAACGTTAGCATTCATGCTAGCTAGCTAGCTAACAGTGTGGGAAACGTTAGCATTCATGCTAGCGACTCGTGGCTAACACCAAGCAGTAACTAACTGGCTATGTTTATGTTACTGTCAAAGAATAAAACATAAATAGACTGACAGAATTAAAAGTAAGGCTGACTTTTTAATAATCACAGTTACCTTGTTTAGTGAACCGGAGCAGGATGGATCAGCTACAGATGGTCCCTGCAGGTCTGAGGGCCGAAAATCGTCGTCCTCAATTCTTCCTTTTCTCCCAGTTCTTCCCTCAGTAATCAGTAAGATCACTGATACATACTATTTTAAACTTATTTCGTCACTTGGCTGTTTGCTAAATGCGGTGATGTGCAGGAAGATTTGCTTAGACGAGTAACAGTCGGACTGCACCAACAGTCACACTCAAAAATCAACCCAAACCAGAAAAATACTGTAATCTGCTGTAAGATTGTACGGCAGCTTGCTGTTAATATTGTGTTCTTTAAAAACACATGAATTTACAGTATTCAGCTGTATTTACAAAGAACGGTATATTACTGTACAAAATATGCTGTATTTTTTACAGCAATTTGTTACAGCGTATGCAACAGTTGGCAGCAGTGAGATAAAGGTGCAGCTGGGCCTACCAGAGGAGCAGAGGTGCCACTGCAGCCCTCACCCTCCCTCCCCTTCCTCTCCCCCACCTCTCCCCCACATCAGCACATTCCAACACACTGACACTGTCACTGCCAGGACAGAGTTTCACAGTGGGGCACATGCCGAGAGAGCCGAGCTGCCAGCCGCTGGCCATAAGGCCCCTCTGATTCTCACATTGCTGCACAATGACAGGCTGGGATTACGGCAGAGGGTGCGCTGCAGGGGCATTGTGCTTATACAGAGGTATTTGTGCAGGGACATCTTTGTGCTTAAAGCGTTATGATTTGTCTTGTTATTTTTAGCGTTCAGTGAGAAGTTCTCGAGCACTCCTGCACCTGGCTTTCCCTGCATGCAGTGACACTTGACCTTTCAGGGGAGATCACAATCCGTGAGAAAACAGCGAAGAGGAAAGTTCAGTCTGTTTAGATTTTAGACAACAATATATAATAGGTGGCATTGTTATTTCACCACTACCTGTTTTTATGTGTGAGAACTGTCACATTCACGTCTGCGTTTCTGCAGTTTTTTACAATAGGTGATAATATGTTGCTCCTGTGTGATCTTCCCATTGTGTGCAGCAGAATATACAGCAAGCTGTGCCTCCACCAGCTGGACAGAAACAAGGTCGGAGAGACCCAAGTGGCCACCGGCGGAGAAAGAAAACAGACTCTCAGGCTAAAAAGACAGCTTCCCAAAATAGTTCCTTCACTCTTCAAGAGCGGAAGTCGGGGTTTGGTACTTTCTATATTTAGCTTTCGTGTTCTCTGCTTTCTGGCAGCCCTGGTGAGAAGCCCGATGACCTGAGTGAGCTGTAAATACAGGACTAATGAGAGGAAACGGCTCCAGAAACACTGTGAGAACAAATCAGGTTTCTCTACTGGATAAATCTCAGTGGTCTTCCAACTCTTCCAACTGTGCAACACATTTTTATTGAGATATTAGTACAGTATTGTACTGTAGGAATGCTTCACTTTATTAATCTTAGTTAAGTCTTCATACAAAGGTTGGTATATTAATAAAGACATTTATCAAAATGCAGATTTTGACAGTTAATCTATCAATGGTACAATAAGGCTGTTACAGAGTTGCTGTGAATGGACAGAAGTCGTGACATGGCAGTGGCAATCTGAATGTTTCTTTAGGAGGCATACAGGATTGATTTATTGCAAGTAAGAACAACTGACTGCTAGAGACAATCATAAAAAATACAAATGAATATTAACACTAGATCTCGATGATTTGAAGACCTGAAAGTACACTTTGGAGAAGGTGACAAAACAGAAACTGCTGAAAAAAGCAGAGCACCAGGTAAGTGAAACACGATTTAACATGTTTTGCTAGTGACATGTAGACAAAAACAGATGGCACAATATTGTTACAAATCACTTTCATCCCACAGATAAAAACATTTTATAGAAACATCATTTTTTTAGAGTACTCCCATTAAGAGTGTTCTTCATGATGCAAGGAAAACATAAGTAAGGCTTTAGAGTGAAGAAAATTTTAATTTATACTATCTATTCTGTTCTCTTTTTTTTGTTAATTTACCATAGCAGATATTTTCCCCCAGCTAATCACAACATGCAGGACATGTTAGACTGAAGCCCCCCCACCAACACAAATGTTAGAGTTTAAATTGGAGAAAAAAGGAGTGGTTTTATCATCAATGCACACATTTGCGCTTGTACCGACGACACTTAAAAAGACAAAGATGTGCACATTCACTGGACTAAGACACTTGTGATGAGCGAGTAGGCGTGGCTCACAGTGTTGCTGGCGTGTTTTTGTCGTCAGCATTCTTAAAAACAAAAAAAAAAAAACGTACCACAGAAGGTTTTCAGAAGGAATGGCTAACATGGTCTTATTCAGACAAAATTGAGATGCTTTAAAATGTAGTATTGTTGGTTTGGCTTGGTCCCAACGTTTTCATTACACAGTGTTGTTCTCTATCCAATGTCAACAGTTAAAAAAAATCTGCCCTGCAATCATGTGATAAAGTATTTTTTTCACTCTTTATCTTTACATGGACAACCGACTTTCCAAAGGCTTGGAAATCTGAATCTGAACAAAGATGATTTGTGATTAAAGGTGTTTATGTGACGGTTCAATAAATCAGCCGAATACTGTAGCAGGTAATCATACTGTGAATATCAGACAAACAGCAGATTAAATGGGAAGCAGATTGTCGAGGAGCAGCTGTAGAATAGTTTGAGTTACTGTCAATTAATTTAACACCAGGTGTTTCGACCTTTATCAACAATACATCGTGGTAGCATTCGAGTGGAAGCTCAGTATAAACACTGAAGCCTGAATTTAGTGATCTGAACTGCACAAAGTTTAAAATACAGTTGGCACTGGTTTCTGAAGCTATTACTATTATTTAATTAACTTCATACTGATTTACTTTTAAAGGTCAAGGGAAACTTCGGCTCTATGCATCCATTTAAGGCAAACCAGGGAGAAAAATAACAGTCGCTGCCTGCTGGAGATGAGACTGTGCACAGACGAAGACACAAATCCATCACTGAGAAGCTCTACTGCCGTCAGAATGTGCAGAAAATAATATATGCTTTCGACATATAGGTAACATAATGTATCCGATGTCATCACAACTCAAGTTTTGTTAGTGGTCAGAGCTTCAACTGAACAGTGAATAATACAGGCTAATGGGGGCAGCCACACAACATTTCTTTGCTCAATACAAACTGCTGCTTTTGAGAAAATCACGGCTGGATTGTTAACAGAACAGGCGAACACACGGTAATAACACGGTCACAGTCCACCCCTCAGCTCCTCCCAACAAAAAAGAATACAGCAACATTAATAAGCAAAAATAAACACATAAAGGCTAAGTGGCATCCACTACAATATAGTGCAGGGCTTTTTGTCCTTGAAGGGATTGTCTGAAGCAGGGATGCCCATGAGGAGAGGATCGTTTCTGGCGTGTTCACTGCAGTAGTTCATAATGTCTGCAGAGGCCTTGGATACCTACAGAAACAAAGACACAGGGGTGGGGAGGGATTTAGCAACTTTATTTTTTATTACTCATGCTTTACACACACAATAGGTCAATCCAGTGGTAAATATGACCTGCTTTAAAGGAGCATCTGAGAATTAGAGCAGTAGAGAATAAGCAGGTGTTTCTCACGCTGGAATCATGAAAAGTATGTTGAGTTGGTTATTAGCCATTTCTGTCTGCACTCCAAAAAAGACCAGGCTACAAGTTAGGACAGAAAATGTGGCAATCAGCCACTACGTGCTCCGGAGTGCCTTCGAGTTAAATTATGCACATTTACGGGTGCATGAGGTTATTTTTGGGGTTTACTAGAAAACGCTAGATTGCTACAGATATATCAGTTGGTAGATATCAGCCTGTCTTAGATATATCCTTACAAACTTTTCTTTTTTAACAAAAGAAAAGCCTGGTCTTGGATGAAAAAAATCTATATAACACATTGAAGGAAAGAAAAAGCCAAACAGCAGAAGATGGGCCCATTAATTCCATGTGCGATCACTGCCGAGGCTATAGCTGATGATATAATTTATTGTGCTGGTGAATTTGTAAGCCTCAGCATGTAATAAACTTTTCGAAGTTAATGTCAAGTGACTTATCATCCACTTAATGACATATGTGGACCAAACAGATAATCAGATGCAAGAATTCTCCCAACATTTGCACCTCTATTAATTTTTTTCATGAAATAGTTTATTCTCACTGTGTAGTTTATTTCTGCGAACTCCTTTATATCTCCATTAGCATTTAACACAAGAAATTTAGGGCAATTTGATTCCTTTATAATGTATATAAATGCAGATGAAATAATTGGGCATTGGCCTAAATACAGACAAAAACTGGAGCATACGCTGCTACTGGAGGAGGAACACAACACAGAGCAGATGATAAGGTGGACTGAGGAGAACAAAGACTAGTGCAGACAATGAAGATTCATGAAAAACGGCTGGTTTATTGTTGCACTGTACCTTTATCCTCTCAATGCTCGCCTCTATTCTCAGCTGCTGCACCGTCCGCCGGGCATGGGCGATGTTATTGGAACTGTGTGGCTTTGAAGACATCCTGGGCAACACAACACTGGAATGAAGAACAACAGAGAAAAGCCTGAAAACACTGATGAGCGTAGTGACGCTATACATATACGTAAAGCTATTAGGACTAAGTTGTGTTTTCTTCACAGTCTCCGTGCCTTTTAATATAGTAAGTGATAGTTTTCTGTTTAGGTTGGAGGCAGACAATAGAAACAGCTGTGAGCTTGTCAAACAGGGAATTCACTTCAACACTGTTCCTAAAGCAGGAAAAGCCACATATATTTGACATCACGTGTCAGACTTGGTTGTGATGATGACAACTGGAGCTCTTGTTTCCCAGCAACAGAGTGTCATATTTATACTAACCTAGTAAATGATTTGAGCACATGTACTGCAGGTGAATGTGCTGTAAACTACAGAGATGCTGGCTTAATAAGGACCAACGAACATTTTTTCATGCTTCCTCTTTCCCTGCAGGATTGTGGCTTTACCAGAAGCACGCAAAGCTGAGGCATGTCATCCATATGCAAATTCACTTTTTTATGTTTTAAGTGCGTGCGAGCTTGTAGTGAGTGCATTATGAGTTTTAAGTGCACACAATCTGACACACTTTACACTAATTGACAACAAATCGGATGAGGTATCTGTGTTTAAAAAGCAACGCAAAGATTTTAGGGTTGGAAAGTCAATGTGACTGAGAGGCTGATGTCTGGGAGAAAAGCGCTGCAGAGGGTCTAAGTTCTGCTTCCACTTCCTGCAAATCATTAACAGGCTGGATGGGAACAAGTCTGAACATATCCTACAGTCCACGTGGGAGCGTTGGCTCCAGCGTCGCTCCCCTGCACTCCCTTGCTTACTTTTATTGCCTTTATTGTCTGTCTCTCATAAAAACACACGCTCATTTCCTGAAACATTTTTTGCAATACACACATCTTGTGACATGCAGTGCTTTCACCAAAACCTTTCTCAGCAGGGAACAGGAAGCTTCAACTACAGTTTCCCAGAAGTTTATTGTGAAATCCACAAGAAATGCTTCTGCAGGCTGTGAGGTTTGTTTTACAAATATAACTGAGTAAACAAGGTTTCTGCATTACGTCTTGGTTATGCAGCGTCCATCTGCATGTGTTTAGAGTGTTTCCCAGGATTCTGTAAATGAGTTCCTCCGGCTGAGAGACAAAGACAAAAGGTGGCTAAGTTTTGCCATCACAATTCTGGAATAATAATAATCCTGAATTTTACCCAAGCCTCAACCTTATGAGTTAATAAAATGAAGTCATTGGAAGTGGCACGAACTGTAGTTCCTTGAAAGTCCACTTGAGGCTGCTCCAAAAGTGGGTCAATCCCTATAGCCTCCTATATTAAAATGTCAAACTTCACAGCAGGAATGAACAGATTTACAGCCTGGTATCAAAACTGTTTTGGTCTGTACAGCCAATTCCTCTTTCACAACAACAGCACAAGGGGTGAATTTTCATATAACTCACCCATTTGAATTGCATTAAGGCTTATAGTGGTGCTGAGTGGCTTTTGTTCAGGTGGTACAGGTTGTCCACTAATTGCAAGGTTGGTGGTTAAATCCAGTGTGACTGCTTTGCATGCCAGGTGGTGCTGTCAAAGTCTATAACCCTGAGACATTTGGCTGGCCTGTCTCGGCTTCGCTTATGCTCCACCTCTTGGCTAATTTTTGGATTAGCCTGGCGTTATGAGTCGTCAGGCGCTGCCCAGATGGTGACAACCAAAGCCCTGGCACTGAGTTTCACATTTGTTGTACAGAAAAAGGAGTGACATGACAGAAAGTTTCTTCATTTTTACATACAGCCTCTGGTTTTATCTGACTGTCATATTTTAGCCAAATTTATTTCATTTCACAATTTTTCAGGGTGTCAACCAGATTAGTCAGGACTATCCAGTACTGATTCATGTTATATTACTCTGCTCAATTCAATTCAAATGGTAAATGGTCTGCACTTCTACAGCGCCTTTCTACCTTAGTGGTAATTAAAGAGCTTTACAATGTGTTTCACCAATGGCAACAGAACTGCCATGCAAAGTATCCGCCGGCCATCGAGAACAACTTGGGCTTCAATGTCATGCCCAAGGACATGTGGAAGGGCCGGGGATCGAACCGCCAACCTTGCGATCAGTGGACGTCAGTGGTTCTGCCACCTGAGCCACAGCTGAAGGTTTTTATGGGTTCAGCATGGTGCTGTGTTGATGCTATGCAAACGTACGTCTACCTGTTGTACCTGTCAGCTACCAACTGTCAAAAATAAGTGTTAAAGAAGGGAAAAGAAGGCTGTTCTTGCTCAGGTTTGTGCTGTTGTTGGTCCTTTCAACACAAGTCATAGTGGAGTGTCGTGGAGCTAGAAAAATAATGAGTTGACATCCAAGAAAATTACTTGAAGTGTTTTTACAGAAAAGGTACGGTTAGCTTCTGGTTTGAATTCCAGATACTGGTAGCATGACCAATCGGTTAAAATATAAACGATGCACAAACCTTATTCCAGATATGCCTCATTGTTAAAGCACCTTGTAATCTTGTGGTTTGGAAATATATAAAGTTGTTATTGATAGTATAAATAAATGTTTAATTTTCATATTTTGACTCATAAGTGTGACGTAATCAGGGCTCAGTAACAGGAACCATAAATAAAAGCAATAATACAGGAAGGCGCAGTCAATGCCGCAGTCAAAAGTAACACAAATGAACTTGGAAAAGTCCTAAAGCCTTATTTTTTTTAATAGTAAATCACAATATATTGGACTGTATATTTATTTTGTTAGATCCTGTTTGCACTCAGTTTACTCTGCAGGATGTAGCCCTCCAGACAGCCTCTGATGTAGCTGGATTGTACTACTCTTCTTTTCAGGAACAAAGACTAAAGCAGGAATAAGGACAAAAAACAGAAATGGGAAAGGAAGGAAAATCTCCATTTTCAGACTTCTGGGGAGTGCCTGATTAAAGAGCTTTATTTCCATCTAAAGATAAGCAATCACTTGGACGGACACACAGCCAAAGATGACTCAAAGGGCTAAAATGTTATTGATAATATGTAAGTGAGACATGAAAGGGTCCCAAAGACCAAAAGGAGGTGAGCAACTATCCTAAAGAAACATTCTCAGTTTAGTCATACAGGCAAGGCACCACAGGTAAAGAAGGGAAAAAAAATATCCTTTCATCTGCCATTCATGATGAGTGAGGCTGTTTATTTCTACAGTGTGGAGGACTTCTTTACATTGGACGTATTCTGGATGAGTGATGTTTGTTTATTTGGCAAACTTCAGTTGAGAGTAAAGTGAGGTGGATAAGTTAAATTACACTTCAAGAAGAGGTTAAGATTTTTCTTCAAGCATTTTGAGACCTAATGACTTTTTAACTATAAAAATGTCTACAGGAGTTAAGTTTCAGATTCAGAAGATTGTATTCAAGTATCACTTTACTGAAGATCATTTTTAACAAAAATGAGCTCAGTGACTTCCTGGACTGACTGGAAATCACTACAACAGTCCTTTAGCTGTAGAATAGTTTAGTAACCAGTTTCTTTTGAACTTTACCCACTTTAAAGACTGAGCAGGAAATTTCCTGCTGCCAGGTACGTATTCATATGTCCTGACACTGCCAAGCAACCCAGATTGCATGGTTTAATAAATGGTGCAATATGTAAACGCAACACAAAAATTGCTGATCAAGTACAACAATGAGTAATAGATAACATGAGATGTAAAAACATGTTTCACACAGCAAGGCTGCAGTAAAAAAAAAAAATAGACCTAGACAACTCCTCTCTCTTGAAAAATGTCACTGCAGAGACTTGAGGGTTGATAATCCACAACTTGAATTAAAGCCTGCTTAACAGTTTAAGAGTAATTAAAAGGAGGCACTAAATAAAAGACTCTTAGCCGTGGAATAGCGCTGCAGATGAAACCAGAAAATTGATAACATGTCATGTGACACGATTAGGTGAGAATAACTGTGAGCAGCTTGCTTCAAAGGCAGCACAGCACTTCACGCCTCTGTCCTGCTGAAGTGCCCTGGAGCAAGACAGCGGATACAATAAGTGTCCCTCTGTATCAAACTGGGAGATTCTCGAGGAGCCGATATGACTTTCAAGGCCGGTGTCAAGTGACAGAGGTAGCCTAATTAACTCTACAGCCTGTGAGTTAGCCGTTTAGCACTACTGGTTGTGCAAACTGCTGTTTCATTGTTATTATAAAGTTATGAAACACGCTGGATGGGTGGTTTGATGAGCTAGGGCACTGAACTTTTTTCATCAGTATTTCTCCAGTAAGATGCTCCTGTCTGGGCTGGAGACCATCTTTTACTGACGGAAACGTTATTATTGCATAAATGAAGGGCATATGCCATACTATATTTTAGAGAAGTTGGCCTATTTTTATGTGTGTTTCTAAATGTCTTTTCCTGATTACATTCAAATCAAAGTAACAATGTGCTGCTTTGTCACATCTATAATAAAACACATAAGTTCATCATACAATGAAGCTCTGAAAATTATGGATAAAAAAATCAATTCATTGGCATCACTGTCTTCTTTTTAAAACATACAATCTATTGAGTTTTGAAAGCTTCATTGATCTTTGCTTCATCAAATAAGTCTTTAAATGCCTCAATAAATCAGCACCACAAACACTCTGTGGATTCATCCAAAGAGAGGAAGGCAGCAGGGTCACCAGAAGCTCCACCAACAAATGCAACATATCTTACTGCAGAACTACATTTGGACAGATGGTCACATTTGGAATGGATTCCCAAACAAATTTAATATGTTAGCAGATTGAAAAACATTTACAGCAAAGGCTAAGTACTGGCTGAAAGAAAAACAAGAATGTACCCACCTATGGCATCTATAAGGTCCGACTGAGTGTGGATTGAATCATGTGTGTGTGTGTGTGTTGTGTGTGTGTGTGTGTGTATAATGCGGTGTGTGTAATATGCTTATAATGTTGTCTGTGCTGTTTTTATTGGTGTTGTTGGTCCTCTGTCTACTTTTACTGAAAAGCCCAACCAGGGACAGGAGTTGAAAATTATCTTAATGCTCTACACTCTATATGAAAGATGTCAGATGTTATCTATGTTAAATGCATGGTCCCTGATCAAATAAATAAACTGTTAACTTTAGATTGAACCGGATTTACTATGTTTTCTCTTTGCTGTAGGGAAGACCATCAATTTTTCAAGGAGTGTTGTGGTGCTTTGCTAGTTATCCGATTACAAACGGCTCTCTCACACTTTTGGCTGCCTCCATCTGTCACTTGACCGAGCCTGGCCATTAAGGAGACACAAAGAGGCCTCTGCAGCTGTAATTTAAGATCAAGTTCACCGACAGAATTAATAGTGCACCGCTCTGTCTGCCATAGTGTCGGTATCAGAAGGCCGCGGCAAGACTTCAATCCCACCGACCCTCAGAAGTGATTTTTGCAGGCAAAACGTCCAAAGTGATTCACCTCATTCACCCGGTGCTGCCTCTGTGATGTGATGCCAGCTGCTACCAGCACCACCGGTCTGACTGAAACTCTATGGGAGGGCACCAATGAGTGTGTGGCATTAAGAACCACCATGTACATATAGGAGCCCTGCAAAAAAAAAAAAACGTTACCTCCAAGGATCAGAAACAAGACCACCCCCTTTATAGCACAACACACACACAGGAGCAGCCAGGACCACCTACTGCACAGAGCAGCGAGGCCCCACCACCCTGCTGTACCTTTACACACACTAACCCACCCGCACACATGCGATTCATTAGCACAGTGTTCAAAGTGCCAAGAACAGGGAGCCATTATGAGTCAATGCCATTAACACCAACACTCAGAGATGAAAAACCGTGTGTGTGTTTCTGTTACTACACTGCAGCTCAGACCAAAAAAAACTCTTAAATTGGCTGCTGACGAATACAAACGACATTCATTAAAGGTTAAAAGAAGAGTTGGTTCTGTCAACTGTACAGTCTGTGTGGTCTCTTCACTGAGTATCTGAGGTTTTTTTTTACACTAGAGCAGCTTTTGTAATAAAGTAACACTGATGGAAATAAACTCCTTCAGGGCATTAGCGTCGCCTGCCACACTTGACTAACATGAGCCGATGAGAGATAGGCAAGAATCATGGCTTTTATACAGTCAAAGTCTTCTATTTAGTTCACCCCAACATGTCAGAGGGCTAACCTGAAGAATAAATTATGAAAAGTTCTCTTAAACATATGTAAAACATAATAAAACAAAATTCATTTCAGTAACTTTTTGTTGCAGTTTGTGTTATTTTACATTTTGACACCAACATTTTCAGTTGTACTGCAAATGTACACGAGTTCCAAATAACTGTTTCCCTGATTACTAACAATCCGAAGGAAAATGTGTAACAGGAACCTGCATGTTCAGCAAATTTGGCTGATCCAATTCCTGTGCAGATGCAGGTCTAAAACAAAAAGAACTAGCTCATATACATTTTTATTAAATTTATATAAGAACAGAAAGACACAGCATCTGCAAATATCACAGAAGCATGATTTCTTACATGGAGACCAGAGGAGTTTGTTCCACCCTAAACTCACTGTGTAATTGAGGCTTTGACAAGTCTCTGGAGTTTCTAACGTGGTAGCGAGATGATAGTACATGACTTGCTGTGAACTAACAGAACGGATGGATGCAGTGAAAGGTCTATATTAAACACTAGGCTCCTCTTAAAGTTATAATCCTTAATATCAAGCAACCAAACCCCTTTTTTGATACTAGTAGTGATCTGCATTTCTGCAGCAACAGTGACTTCATGTATTTACATTCAGTAATTGTAGTAGTTGTTATTTTTAGTGGCAGAGTCCATCATTCCTGCGCTGAATTCAAATTCCCCTGACAAAGCATGTAATCCATGTTACCGTTTGTAATTTAATCTTGCTCTCAGCCTCACTATTTATTGTTCATGCTTTTAATAGCGTGTCAGAGCTGTTTTAAATTACTGCTAATACAAACACAACATTCTGCGGACGCCACAAGACAACAGTCTTTTTCGTAATTCAACCCTTTATTTTTCCAGCCAACAGAACGAGAAGGAGTGAGAAAAGGGTAAAGAGCTGCAGGCTAACTTCTCTGCAAGGTAACAAACCGCTCTGTGTCCTGCTGATGTGTGCAAAACTACTTGTTCACTAAATCTACCAGAAGTGAGTTTGATGTGCAAACAGATACACTAGTTGCTCTTCTATTGTATTTCTCTAATTATGCACATTCTGCATATAAATGTTTGTGCACAAGACCTTTGCTTTCTTATCTGCTTATATCCAAACCAAAGTTGGAACTTAATTGCCAGTCACACTGGTGATCATCCTTAAAAACCCTGCAATATCTGGCAATAGCCTGGCGTCTGACTTTATAATCCAAGAGCAAAGTAAAGAACAGTGAGTTGTGGAAAGGCAATATGCAGACAGATGTCTGCAGCTTTGAACAAAACAGTTCAAAGACCTGGGCTCCAGCCACAAACCAGTATACTGGTTGTTCTCCCTTGTGTATCCACACACACACACACACACACACACACACACACACACACACACACAACTCTGTTATCTCTCTCATGTACTCCCCTCCCCCTACAAGCAGGAGTTTCCCAGTCTGCAGGCAAAGCTAAAAGTAGCCTTCTCATACTCTCTGCTGCCAGTCAGCACTTTTCCAGCTCAATGAAAAACCGTCTCCTGCTGCACCTACAACACGACCCTGTACTTCAGGTTGATGCTGATCTGATCAAAGCCACTGTGCAGTCCCTCCTGCTTTACTATAAACACTATCTTTTTCTCACATAGTTACCCTGCTTACCAAAGTCAGTAATACTCAGTCATCAGTCCTGCTGCTGAGTAAAGTCTGATTGTGTTTACCAGAACCACAGGGGAGACTCTGGCTGCTGAGTTTCTTGGTCTGAGAAAGAGAAAGGGTGAGGCAGGGTGGAGAGGCTGTGGGCTTGCACTTGTTCAGACTGTGAGAACCACCAAAGTGACATCACTACTTTCCCAAGAGAAAGTAAGAAAGAAGGAACTGTCAGGCCCTGGTTTGTCTGGAAGCTGCTGTCAGGCAGTTAGCATTGCCAATTCTGAGGTGATGTTGTTTTCCAGAATCAGCAGAAACTGTGGAGACTGGAGGATGCTTTAGACGGTGTGTCACAAGTCACCTAGAACACAAACTGTGGTAAACATCTGTATTCTTCTACAAAACTACTCTTCACTGATATTACTGTGTACGTGTGTAGTTTTTCTACAGCTCAAAAATGCCTTTTTCCATTCATGATGGGACTTACCATTATAAACAACGATTGGTTAGCTGCCACTTTATTCTTTGACACATCTCTAATTTTTCCTGCTTAGTTTGCACAAAAACATGCCGTCAACCAACAGCAAAATGACTACAGCAGCAACTAGGTGTGGGTGATCTGACAATTTTCTATTGGAAACAATATCATCTTGGCAAATATCTGCTTTTCAGAAGAATCATGGAGAACTGCTTCATGCAAAACTACGGCTTCATTACTTATCGTATGCTTTCTCTTTTACCGTCAGTATGTACTACAGCTGCTGTCGCAAAGTACACACTGTTACATGAAGTAAACATACAAATAGGACATACTAGTTTATCACAGTACTGAGCTTTCAGTTTTGTGTGTCGCAGTCTGTAGTCTGTCTGTTAGCTCTCAGCACCACAAGCTTATTTATACCCTCACAAGACACAGTGACCCATGTGGCATAACTGTGCAGAGAATTGTGGGTCAGAATGGTCAGGAAAGCATGTTGTCTCACACACTGCAACATCTGCTGCATTTGACGTACGAGGTATTGGGACATATTTTTCTGGCATTGTATACAGTATGATATTGACATGTGTATTAAAAAAGCACCCTATGCAAAGGCCACAAATGCTGCAGAGCAGAACAAAAACATCATAAAGCCTGACTGTGATGAGATAGTCTACTACTGTTGCCGCCTGCAGTCCAAGATTGCAGAGTTGGAGTCCTTTCATAGGATAACAGACTCTTAGGGAGGCAGTTAAATGACCTTGAGGGGTGTCCTAGTATTAACCTGGACAGTGTGTAGAAGACAAGACTAGGTGGGTTCGGGCTAGCTGGTTAACATAGACTGAACTTTCAAAAGAAGCATCACAGCAGCAGAGATAGAAACCACCATGTGCAATAAGAACATTCAGAATGGAATCAGAATATAGAAAGGGCAGAAATTTTGGTCTTTAGGCTGAGATGAAGTGCAAACTTTGCACCCATGGCTACAAATCATGTGCTCACATGACTAAAATCTTCAATCTGTTAGGAGAATTGAGATTTTTTTGTTTTGGGCTAGACAACACAATATCAGCAGCAACTACTTTGACAAGTGTTTAACCTTTTTATTTGTCTAGTTGAGCCACTTCCAAATATCTCCTGGTTGTAGCTCCTGTTGTTGGACAAATAAGACATTTGAAGCTCTTATTGTAATATTCCCACTATTTTGGGGACTTTAAATAGATTAACCAATGAGAAAAATTAATTGTGGTATTACCTAAAAATACAGAAAAATGTTGTAGCGACTGTAGTTTACAGTAAGAGTAGTAGCGATAATTAACACACTGTTTACTGGCTGCACACATATACACACAAACAGTAAACAACATACAGAAGCAGAAATGTATGTAGACCATGTGTGCTATAAGGGGAACAGTGACAAGACACAAAGCTGCAGCTCCACCCCCAGAGTTCCAGGTATGGCTGCTGAGATAAGCGAAGCTGACGGGGCTCCACCCAGGTCACTGGCTGTGCATTCAGTACAAAGGGCATACTAGGAAATTCAGTGCTTTTTCTTGTCTCTGGACTGCCTGCTTGTGATTGGCTGACAGACATCCATTATTCCTGTGCAAGCAAACATTTCCAGGAAAAGCTGAAGGACTGTTCAAGGGTTAATGGAAACTTGCCCAGTTTAAACATGAGGTGCTGCAAATGACACAACTCTCTGTTATTTTTGCATTACCAAGAAAAGGTCTCAAAGTCAAAACTGCATAGTGGAGCTTCTCAGAATCTGGCAAACTGCACAATCCTGTAAGTTCTGTGGCTCGACAGGATAAAAAAAAAAAAAAAACAATCCAGCATACTGTAGCATACTGTAGCACAGTCACATAGTGTCTAGACAGAAGACTAGACTGGACTCATTTCTCCAGGATTTCTAAATCCTAAATTCGTGTGCAATTACTCGAGGCTCATTCCTATCCAAATACACTATGAATGATTCCTTGTTTCAAGCGCAGACTAGATGCCTGACAAGTTTTGCTCCGGGAATTACAAGTCAGCCCAGTTTATTATGAACTCAATTCAAAAGCACTGGAAGATACAAGGAAAAGCTGCATGTCAAGTTAGATAAGCTGGTTACATCCATTAGATAGCAGCTAAGTAAGTGAATCAGTGTTCTTAGACATGATGTTTTTTTGGACAGGATTGTGTGAACATGACTGACTGGCACATACAGGGGCTGATAGACAACTAAAAAGAGCAGCATGTCAAGGTCTGTGACTGCCTGACATAATGACAGATAACAGTGATAACACAGAGGACGGGTAAG
Organism: Amphiprion ocellaris; assembly: GCF_022539595.1. Taxonomy (NCBI): domain Eukaryota; kingdom Metazoa; phylum Chordata; class Actinopteri; family Pomacentridae; genus Amphiprion; species Amphiprion ocellaris. Next base: position 11,875,273 of record NC_072775.1, on the reverse strand, counting down.
ACTCTGGTATGGAAGATTAAGCGCAAATTCTTGATGGGAAAAAATGCCAGTCTTGATTAGGTTTCACAATTTACACACTCACTGCTTGATTGCAATTTTTCATTCATTTTTCTGAGACACACATGCATCCACAGAGGAATTATAAATGCATTTTCAACAGCCAAAATTCTGCCCTTGACTTATTTCACCTCTCTCACACACCAGAGTCAGATGGTAAAATCTGGCTCCTGAACTGCTGAGCAAGCTATTTGAAGCTAGCAGGGTAGGCCATGCTGTTAGCCTACCGTCAAGATTGCAAATTATCAGTTGTATAAACCCTAAATGTGGGTGCAGCTTGGTTTAAATATCAGGGGGAACGTCAAGTAAGTGCAGTATAGGGCCAGCGAAGGTTTAATGGATATCTGCTGCAGGTGTAAGGGGGCAACTTGGGTATGCCAGAGCACTGTACGGTAGCTACATTAAAGAAATACTAATCCGCATTTTTGCTCTGTATTTTAAACAATACACTGCAGACTGCATTACATACTAAGCAATTTAGACTAGAGACAACCTTGGGCTGCAGCTTTAAGCAACCACACAAAAGTGCTGACATACAGTAGATAAAATGATTAAAGGGAATCCAATGGCATAAATAAGCAGCTAATTTGGTGGCTTATGTAACACAAGAGACCTCAAGAAAGACCACAACAAACACAACTAAAGAAAGACTGACAGTGAGAGTCAATGGTGACAAACACAAACCAGGAAATGCCTTTTTTTTTTCCATTGATGCAACTTGAACTGCTTGCATTCCTTCCACAGGAGGGGCCGGAGATAATGAGTTAATAATGTAAAAGACTCTAATGATGCTCAACAAGTATGCAAACACAATAAACTGGCGTTACACACAAATTGCCAAACATCCAGGAACAACGCAAACCGGCGCGGAGGGTAGCTGGTGTCTCAGTGATATCATTAGCAGCTAGAGTATGCACTAAAAATAGCCAGTTTGTGGCTGCTGTGGAGTTTGGTTTCTACTAAAAACTACCCCAAACCTTGGCTAAGTATGACCAGTTTGAATGCCAGCTAGGTGTCACCAAGATTAGCAAGGGCTCTCCAGTTTCCCTGGAGGTTCCTATGAGCCTCTAGTTCCCCGGTAATGGCCCATTATCAAGCAGAGCGCAGCCCAAAACAAACAGAGGCCTGTGGCAGATAATGCCCTTCAGACGTCACTGCAGACGCACAGAGAGTGACATGTAGGAGACACGGGCGACCTAGGCAGAGAGGCTGGCAGGCAGCGTCTCTGTGCTCTGCCCTCAGAAAACAAACAGCATTGTTGTCCCAAAACTGCACAAAAGAAAGCTTAGTGCAGGCCGAGTGGAGCTTGCTGGAAATGGATGCAGGGAAGGAATGAATGGTGGGCCAGAGAGCAGCGTGCTTGCTACTGAGACTCGGGCAGAGATAAGAGTTTGTGTGTGTGATGGAGAGAGTTCAGCTGGAGAAAGCAAGCTGTGCAGCTGTGTGTATGTTGCATTTGGTCTCGTGCCAAAAATCTGCTGCTGGCGACAGGAGCGCCGTAAAACTTAAAGCTATTGTGAGTGCTTTGCCTTTTGCCTCAGTCCCCCTCGCCTCTGAAAGCTACTATTCATGACGAAGGCAGAGAGATACTACACAATGGATCTCCATTTGTGACCCAACACTGCCCTGCCTATATGGAACAATAAACAAACGTATTCAGTCTTTCCAGTCTCCACCCCTGAGCTGGACTGACTACATGAATGTTACAACTGCAGCAAAGGTGGAGTAAAGCAGGCCAAAGGTCTGCAGTGTTTGGTCCTCATATTGCAAATCATCCCCACTGGAGCTGATGCAGGGAGGGTAAAAGAGCAGCGTGCATGGATGGAATAATTGATAATGGCTTGGACGTCATAAAGCTCATTAGAAAATAACATGAAGGTCATAAAGGAGTTTGTTTTTCATGTAAAGAGGAAATGGGATTAGTCAGAGAGTGACATAAATGGGGATGGGATAATGTATGTGTGTGTCAGACAAAGACTACTTGTAGCAGAAGGTGCAAAGTCCAGTTTTCACCAGTGGATATCTGATGTGCCTTTTATGGTATTGAGACTTGAAAGATGCTAATAACTCTCCTGTTGGACATGCTCAAAAGACAATAGTAGGAACAGCAAAATCAGCTCTTAAACGAATAGCAGCCACCAGCTGTGTAAAACAGAACAAAGGGATTAGTGGTGGAAAAATTCCAGCTGCATGATTTCCTCGTTAGGAGGCTCAGAGGTTAGAAAGTGAGAGAAAAAGCAGAGCTTTCTATACTATCAGAAAAGTGTTATAAAAATCCCTTTTCTTTTCACATACCATTGAAATGCCTACATTGAAAAAAAGCTGTGAAACATCTTGATTAATTGTGAGAGATGATCATGAAAACAGAATATTATCAACCGCTGTTTGAGCAAAACAAACAATTTAAAGAGACCAAACAATTATTGATTAAGCAAGAAAGCAAGTAAAAAAACACATTTGTATTGTAAACTGTGGGAGAATACAATATAAAGAGATATGTGTAAAGAAGGTGCATATGAGGAGATCAGTGCACAGATATTCACATTTTTGTCCTTGGCTTCTGCAGTGCAATGATATTTTTAGTTTATTTTTGCAGAATCATTGTGTACCTTTGTGTGTATTTACTACTCTGTTACTACCGTTTGTCAGATGTTTGCTATTCCAATCAGAGTTGTTGGTCATAAAAGCAAATGGAGCACAACTTAAGCTGAAAATATGGAAACACAGAGCACCTGCATGCACATTTTAGTGTATTCTGACACATTAGTCAATGTTTTGCTGCTGCCTCACTAAATCAGTGGATATCTGAGAAACTCTGACTATTTTAGTGTGTCGTGCTCACAGTGAAATTTATTTGTCTACAGACTGCTGACCTTTGTCCTCAGAGGTGAAAGTTCAACAGACCAGCAGGGACAGTGTGGATATCTTTTTCTGTTTTGAGTCTGGACTGTTTCCTTTACTTGAGTAATAAATGAAACTTGGATAAAAGGACAAAGAAAGAAGGCCACAGATTTCACAGCACAGAAGAGGGGAAACCCGAATCGTCCAAAGAAGGATAGAAGTCATACAAAACTTTCAGAGTCATAAACTACACCTAAGACCAGCTTGTGTCCAATTTTGGAGAGAAACAACTCTGAAACACCTGAACTTTCCTCCAGTTTTGTAGGTGTCAGCAAGTGATGTGGTCTCAGAGTTCTTATCTAAAGCACTGACTGCATATAGTTCGGAACCCAATGGTCCACTTTATCTGCAACCGAGAAGGGACATTTCTGAACAAACAGGGACAGGAATGACAGGCATGTGGATAGAGGACTGATTATTACATGTGGTGACTCGAGACAAGTTGCACGAGAAGATCCCATGCAAGCGCACACACACTCATTCAAAAAACAGGAACAAGTTGGTATAAAGTGTCTGCAGAGGACAGTGAGAAGTGCTGATGTTTATTTCCTCGAGTGAGTTGGAAAAATGCAGTCGTCACTGTGACAAATGCACATTTATGTTATTCTACTGACACAGGCACAAAGAGTAAAACCTTATTAGAGTTAATGTCTTCTAATGTATTGCCTTTTCTAAAACCATTAGCAATATCAGGTCATGATTACACTGTCATAATAAAACTCTGCAGGAATTTATTGTGCTACTGTTTCAAGGTCCAGGTACCTGATTTTATGGTCACTTTATGATAGAGTTGAAGGCATTTGTGAACGCTGAGCGGGAAGAGGCACAAGGTCAGGACAAAAGGCCAAAACCAGAGAGAATCGTTTCATCAACACAGATATGCAAAACTATGTCCTGTTGCTCAGAGACAAAAAGTTGGATAAAAGTGATACAAGGTTTTGTCTGTTTTAAGTAACGGGTGTGGTGATTTACCAAATTGAAAAAAGGAGTAAATTGATTATGTTGCTATTATAAGAACTTGCTGTATTTCACAGCCAATTAGCTCCACTAATATAGTGTTGGACTATAATAAAGTGGGAAGACACAAAAGAGTCAGTTTAATTTAAAATAAATGGGAAAAGTCCAAGCAGAAGAGGCCAAAAGGATTTTTACGTCTCCAACCCAAGCACACATAACAGTGATGCTTCCACTGATGAGTACACTAAAATGTATGAGCAAGAAAAAAAAAAGAAAAAAAGAATCAGAAACTTGCACAAGAGAAGAACACGAAAGAATTTCATCACTGTGTAAAATCCCACTAAAAACCCCATAACCCCTGTAGCATTGACCCTACGATAGCAAGACTCTGGCGGGTCTTTGCTGAGGAACTTGAGACAAATAAACGTGAAAAGGTATTTAGGCAACCCATAGGAATAAGTGTGAAAACAACAAAGGGAGTTCTATAAATGAAAAGCTAAACTGGCACCATGAATCACGTGCAAATAGCCAGTTTTACAACTTAAGAAACTGCGAAACTAGCTGCATAAATATTGATTTATTGAATTACATAAGGGGCTGCACAGTGATTTGGTGGTTAGCACTTTCGTCTTGCAGCTAAAAGATCGCATCCCGGCCTTCCCAGGATCCTTCTGCATGGAGTTTGCATGTTCTGTCTGTGCATGCGTGGGTTTTCTCCAGGTTCTTTGGCTTCCTCCCACAGTCCAAAAACATGCTGAGGGTAATTGGTGATTCTAAATTGTCCGTAGGTGTGTCTGTATATGTAGCTGTCCAGGGTGTCCCCTGTCTAAGGGCGTCCCCTAATGAGGATTAAGCGGTGCATAGATAATGGATGGATGAATTGCATTAGCCAGCAAAGCTAGTTGGAGTTACATAAAGACACTTCGAGTGAACTCACACTACTATCCAAAGTAATTTGGTACCTAATCAAAGCTGGTCAAAGCATTCTTTTAAACATAAAAATCACTTTTCCAAATTGTGGTTGAGAGCCTTCTTCCTTACCATAACTTATAGTGACCTAAAGTTAACATTTCTCATCAGCATAGTTTGGCTAGCAACTGGAATAAACACAAACACCAAACCAGATCCACCCGGTTTTACTTTACATAAGAATTTTGATGATAAATCATTACAAGATTTTATAGAGCCAACAAAGCTGATAAAGTGAAGAGTTTAAAAGAAGGCTGAAAGATTTGTAGACGAAATGAAAGTTTAAATAAATCACGAAATCCTACCTATGGTTGCAGTTTCAAAGTAATTACACATCCAGTCATATGTAATTAAATTAAAGAGCCTTACGGAAACATGTTTATTCTTCCCATGCATACAAGTTAAATTAATATGCATATATTTTCAATACATCTGAAACACGTTATTTGGTGAACTCAACAGACTTTGACTACAAGTATAATAAATGCTGTCGGCTTTCTTTCACAAGTTATGGTGAGAATAATGGTGGAGAATGATGTGAAAAAGAAAAAATTTAAATAACGTCTAATTTCCTTTGAATAATATCAACCCCTCTGAACCCCCACCACCAACCCTCATGAACCAAAAGAGCGCCCTAAGCCCCCTGAAAGCCTCGGGAAAGCCCTGTAATGCCACTGGGGATGCTGCACTAAGGGAATTTAAAGTGACAACAGGCCTCAGAAATGCCAGTTATGCTGCTGAAAGGAAAAGTACTTTTGGTTTAGTTTTTCAAACGTTTGCTGACAGAGCCGCAGTGTACAAAGGGAAAAAAATAGAAGAATAAATTCCCCAAATCCCCAGAGTGCTTTCAAGAAAGTCAAACACATTAAGTAGATTCAGTTACAAGACATTTACGACAGAAAGGCATGAAGTTTAACATTATGACAGTTGAAATACATCACGGCTAGAGGAAGACAGGATCTCAGACTGACCCAGTGACTTACACACAGACAGATTGGCTTACAATCACCCCCCCATAACACACACAAAGGGGTCTGAGTTACTATTAATCAGAAGCCACATGAATGGCTGCTCCTCCCTCCAACCACTGCGACTCTGTTCATCTAACAGTTTCAAAGACATGTCGGCTGGAGGAAGAGGCTCACCCTGTGGGTCACACTGAGGCCACTTCCTCTGCAGCCCACCCCGAATCCCATCTAAAACGATCTCTACCTCCTCCTCATCCTCCCTGTGCTTCCTCTCTTCGTACTCTATCCATTTCTCAACACGAGCAGGTCACTAGGTTCAACCTGGCTCATTCATGCAAGTAGTTTTGTTTATTTGAAAAATGGATTGCAGCCTCTTTAAGTAACTCCACTGCTGTTGAGATCAATTTTATGCGCACAGTCAGGGCAATGCATAGGAAAGTTAGTTTTTCTAAACTGTGCCATAAGGTCATGTTAAAGTAAAAAAAAAAAAAAAAGTAAAACAAAACTCATCTGTTGTGAAGAAAGAAGCGCTTCAACATATTGAGAGGTGCAGACAGAGATGTAATTGTGTTTCTTTTTTCCTGTAATGGAGCCAGAATGAAATGTCTGAATTGCAGATTCTGCGGCTGAATGCTGCTGGTGAAGAAAAAAAAAGTTCCACACAATCAGATAAGGGCCTAGTTTTCCAATAAGAAGTGTGCACTGGGGGAACACTGCCTATTTGGCACAGTTCAGAAAGGTAACTGCACAAGGAGACACTGTACGAGAACTATTCCTGGACAAAATGTGAGGCCTTGTTCCAACCATGCCCCGTGAAGGAACGAGCAAACGACGCTATAAATCATAGACCAACAAAGCCTTGGAGTGCTTTAAAAGGGAATGAATTCAACAGTGTGAATGAGGCACCTGATCAGAGCAAATGAGGAGACACTGTGGACAAGGGGACAGGCGGCAATTGTGCATCTCTTGGACACCTGCTCTAAACAGAAACACTGCAGAGCATCCAACAAAAAACTGTGGGGCCCAACGAGTTTTAAAGTGACAAAAAAGGGGTGCAGTTTCTTCCCTCAAACGCAGCACAGACACTTGTGGATGCACGGCTCTTTGCTACAGGTGTCGAGCCCTTTTATCAGAGTCGCAGCCTAAGCAAGGAAGCACACACACTGGCCTTTGTTTGGGATGCCAGCAAACTTCCCCATAGGCTCATAAAGAGCCCTAAAGAAATGGAAGAATCCATCAAAGTGACACTGTTTCTCCAGCCCACTCACACACAGGCTGACAGCTGAATTGACATGCTGATTCCACCATAAGCATTATGAATGATTCATCTGTCACTGGAGCCTTTAGGCTGGACTGCAGGCTTCTGCTGCCTCAAACTTTTCTCTAGTTAGTTTAAAGGAAACGCTGCTGAAAGAGCACTGCACACCGTCTCACTTCAGGAGCATTTGGCCCATTACACCCCAGCGGTAGCCTAATCCATCCCCATTCTTCTTTACCTGTGTGACAGGATGCTGCCTGGACTCTCACCCACTCTGACAGGAAGTGCCCATATTTGGGCTGCAGTCTTATGAAATGCTGTACATGTCAGAGGAAACAACACAAGGGGAGAGTTTGTGACGTTGCGAAAGGTATGCCTTCCTGTGAGTGGGAGTACTTCAAAGCACTTCACCCAGTCCAGCCAGACACTGGTAATGCCTTTAATTTTTCTACAAACTCAAACATTGGGTAAACTTGCATCCATGGCAGTTAGGGTTGCAGTTAATGATTATTTTCATCACTTGATTAATCCATCAGGTATTTTCTTGATTGCTCAATTAGTTGCTCAGTTTATAAAAATTAAGAAAAAGGTGAAAAATGCTGATCAGCCCAAGATGAGATACTGCGAGTTAAAGCTATTCAGTTTGATGTCATAGGAGTAAAGAAACCAGAAATGGGAAACCGGACGGATAAATAGATGATCAAAATCGTTAGCGATCAATGTAATAGTTGACATCTAATTAAATATTTGATTAATTGTTGCAGCTCTAATGAAGAAAATAATATATACAAGAAATACTAATCTTGAGGAATGTAATGATGGATTTTTTTATAGAGGGACTGGTCTGCAAATGCTTTGTTATGGTACTATTGTTATGTAACTAAAACACTATCTTTTCAGTATAATTACAATTAAAACCTGTTTTTATACTAGAACAATTGTACAGACAGTTCTTACCTGTTCACATTAGAGTTAATTGTAGGTCATGACTACTTTTTTTTTTGTTTTGTTTTTTTATTTTGGCTTTGCTTGCCTTAAGTTCAAGTGCAAACTCATTAATATTAATAGTATGCCTCAACGTGTTGTAACTACAGTCAAGTTACCAACAAACAGCACATCATCAAGAAGAGTGACGCTCATCTGTCGGCCTTTTGTGTTACTGACACTTGGCTTGTGTTGGTTACTATAGAGTCCTTCCAGTCAATAATCCAGACAGTAATATGATCTACAGGGGTGCGTGCACACTATCTGAGCCATCTGACAAGATAAATACCTGGAAACTGATTCACGTCACAGGTGCAACATACAGAACACACACAACACGCTATCACTCTGGAGGAAAGGGCCTCTATAACACACACACACACACACACACACACACACACGTTTGAGCTCCATCTCTCTCAGGAGAATAAACACATATTTAAAGTACAATGGACAAGCTTGCAGTGTGTTTTGGCCACCTGGCAGTGCCACAGCGACAGATGGCGAATGTGTGTGTGAGAGAGTTAACAAGAGAGAGGGAGCAGATAAGGGGGTAACTTGTCATTAGGGAGAAAATGGGCTTCATAGGAAAGCTGTGGGAGCAGGAACTGATTTGAAAATGTCACTTAAATGTGACTAGCTGGTGGTAAAGTGCTGCACTACAATGGCTTGTCAAACATGTATTTAGCTGAAGCAACACCATTTAACCTTTGTAAGCACTGTGACTGAAAATAGGCAGAAAGCAGTCAGAGTGCACCACCGTGTGGCAGACAGCAGGTACTGTACTACAGAGGCTTAAATGTGGATTGTAATTAACACAATATTTGATGACTTCAAGATCCAAAGATGTCTGCTTTGTTTCAGGGATGTTCTCTTTAAATCTGTTTTTAACTCTTTTGCCCCAGTTTATTTTAAACTGATAAAAGAACCATTATTTACTAAATATGTAAACACCTTCATCATTTACTCAGAGGAGCAGTGTTGCCCTTACAGCTACACAAGAGGCTGTTTTTAAATTATAAGTATTTAAAACCCACAATATGAGAGAGAGACACTGTTCATTTGTTTTTATGGGGAGCTGCTGGGCGTTAGATCGCTGCTAAACATCATTCACCCCAGTCACATTACCGCTGGGGAGGAAACAGAGCATCAGACAACTCAGCAAGAGATGCATCCCTCCTGCTGCTCAGTCTTCATATATGGATGTTGTTGTTTCTGACAAGTTGCCCACAATTCCCTGTAATTATCCAGGAACAATGTAAGCCCCTGCACCTCTTCCCTTTAAATTAGGTTAAGTTGACTCACACCCACCCCGTCACGGAGTTAAGTCAAGCAACAGGTGGGTGACGGGGAGAAGTCCCCTGCATGGGGCAGTTTGAAGATCACAGTGGGCCTAAAAATAGACTTTCTGATGTCACCACTGATCTATTAATAAATTGTTGTCCCTGTTCTTCCTCACATCCATTTACACATTGTTCTCCTGTCCGTCCACAGCCCTTATGAACAGAAGCACACACAAACATGCAGAGTCCTGAGAAGCTGGACTAGACCGTGTTTACATGTTTGAATGCCAAGTAAGGTAGTTGATTTAAAGGTGAAGGCCCAAACTGTACTTTTTTTTGCAATATCAATTTTAGAAAAATTTACATACATTACTGTTTAATCTATAGACATTCTGAAAATACTTAAAAAAAAAAAAAATGCTCATCACATTTTTACAGAAGTGAGACAGCTGGTTTAAAGCAAACAGAGCCAATAATAATAATTTAAAAAAAGATTTAAAGTTACAAATGATGCAAACAACTATGCACTAAACACTTGGACATGCTACAATTAAAATATTCACCCATTTATTGGGCAAGTGATTACATTTGGTAACTTTCACACTCATTAAATATCTGCCTCTCAGTGAGGTCGAGAAGCATGTGGTTTTCACCCAGCCAATCAGCGGAGATCACTCTACATTACAGAACACGACATCGTGGCATCTGACCAATCAGCGGAGGCCTAGAACGTACTAAACTTTCTCTTTTCTCTGAAGTTGGAAAAAGATGGACTTGCGGTGCGGTCCTCTTCCATATTTTCGGTTGAAACATCAAAACTAACCATGGTTAGTTGACGAAACTCACATTTTACGGTTGAGTAGTTGTGCTTAGAAATGATATATACATTTCTTGGAATGTTTTTGTTTTGTTTTGTTTTGTTTTTTACCACTAACGAACAAGGAATCATATATTGTAACTTCAATGAAGTTGAATTTCAACACGAAAATTAAAAATTTTTAAAAATGTCATAAAAGCAAAGTCTTATGTCCTCTATCTTTCAACCCTATATTCTAGGGTTGAAATTTTGAATTTCAAAGTATTTCAATGAGTGCCTTTTAAAGGGTTAATATAATAATAATAAAAATTTAAAAAACAAAATGAAAACTATACAGGCATAAAGAATGAAATTCATTATGACCGTGTTCCATTCAGCTGTTTAGCTTCATAGCCAGAGAGTCTGATCTAAATGGCATATCATCTACTGATGCTGACCAAAAGCAGCAATTAGTTTGTGATTACGTTGAAAATTACCTGGATAACACACTACACTGGTCAAACGTCCGTGTACGCCACTTGAGCTATCTGCATGATTTACTGTGTCCCACAGTGCATTATGCTAATTACCCAGCAGAGGACCGCGTTGGGATTAGGACACTGCAGATTCTACAGGACCCAAAACTGATCTCACAGGAGTGAACAGTTTTAACTTTGCTGCAGGTAGGAGTTGGGAGGAAAAAATAAACTGCAAGTTCATGGATCTGGAACTATCCAAAAGGATGAGGTCGACAAATGAAGATTAAAGAAAGTGGATTTTAAGACACAAATTTTTCAAGTGTTACTAAACAAGATCGAAAAGAATTGGACAACAAATGTGCAAAGTATTGATATACAAGAAAATCTGGCTCCTCCTGTTTGAAGCTACATACTTGCTCCATTCTCCCTGGTCAAATTAAACTCTCCTTCAGAAATAAAACACTTCTTCCTGTACATATTAAACAAGATATTATCTAGAAATGTGTACTTACGACTCTAGACTAGCTGCAATCCTTATGAATGTAACTGTACCATCAGGTATGTTTATGCTGCACAGTAAAATAATGTGTTATCCCAAAGTCTTAGGAGAAGATACAAAATCAGTGGGTGCAGGAGGGAGTCAACTAATACGCTGTGAGAGCAGACAGTCCTGGTCACAAATGCAGCAAAAGTGGGTTTAAGAAAACAGTCTCGTCCAGAACACTATTCCCCAGTACAAAAAATGTTGTCAAAATAGTATTAAAAAATCTGTGAGTACAAGTCATAGATTCTATGTGAAATTAAAAGCTACATTCATCTTTCCGTGACTATTGTCATTGCAATACTATAATTCTGGTGCTCATGTGACTATGTAGCACAGCATTAGAACTTTCCCATGGTATATACTACACTGTAACCTATGAAAGGAAGCATTCCCACAGGTATATGCAGTATACAGTACAAGCGAACACCCTCCTGGTATTGTGGTCTTACTGGGACACCATAACTGCACATTATTGATGTTATCAGTGACACCTGTGCTTCTATTATATGAAAAATCTAAAAAAAAAAAAAAAAAACACAAAAAAACTCATATATTACACAAGCTAGAACCAGTGTAGCATTTCAGCCCGACAATTATTGATATAAAATATTTTTTTTTAAATTTGGAATTCATAAACCAAGCATTTGAACTTATTTGGCTTTTCAGTTGCTGAGACCTGAAAATACAGAACTGTTTACCTGCACTCAACTATGACTGTCAATCTTTGGTTTAGATTTGTAATGACAACCTCCTTAACCAACTGTTATAATTAATTTTTTCTCACATCCTTGCTAAGTTTCTTTTTCTCAGTTTCTCTTGTCAGCTCATTAACTAACCTTGACGGTTTGAGGGACAGTTTCAAATCTAACCTCACATCAGTGTCTCAGAGGAACTTCAACCTTGGACACAGTTTACACTCTAAACACACCTATCTTATCGGCTTCCCTCTCTCCGTCCAATCAGAGCTGAGGATGAACAACTATTTACTGGCAGCAAACGGAGGTCCTGAACAACCAAAGACTCTCGATATGTTTGCTTGTTTGCCAGTTCTAAGGTTTTGTTCTGCAAGGTGAAGGGTTCTTTTCTTGTCACGTGCATGAATAAAAGTTATTACTAATATAAGAGACAACATTTAGTTTATTGTTTGGTTGCTCAAATCAGGTGGCCTGACCGGTTCTTGCCTTTTTATAATAACCACTTACACGTGCATTATAATTACTGCTTGTGCAATGGACTGTATTAGTCAGCATTTCAGAGGAGGGAAAAAAGACGACTTCAACCTAAAACAAAAAGGAAATCCATCTGAAAAATTAGGAAAAAAAGACACCGACTCAAGATGGCGATGTTGAGTTGATTCATTTCAGCTACAATCTGCTGTTCTACACATTACAAAAAAGCACGTTCTCAGAATCCGCACACTGGTTTTACTCTGTAGGCTCTCATACAACCAAAAATAGTCCCACAAAAGCTTGTTTTTCCCTTTAGAGAGGCATTTTGGATTTCCCTCTTAGATCTAGGCATGTTATCACAGGCCCCAAGAGCTTTGTAGGCACAAGCAGGTCACAACATACCAAAGGCTGTCAGGAGTTACTGCTTCAATATCCTGTTTTAGAAAAAAGACAGAAATTGGTTTTCATCCAAAAAAAAGGCACACTCACATAGTATAAAGCATTCAGTCATGAGAATTTTCAGACTTCGAGGAGTGGAAAAACCAACACTTAGCATAAGAATGATGAAAAAAATCCTTCAGCTGTCAGTCAATCAGAGTCGGATTTTGTGGCTGAAATATTCTGCTTGTTAAATGTGAATATTTGCTGCTGTTTTCATATTTTATATCACTGAAAACTTTGGGGAGTTTTACTGGAAGGAACAAAACAAAAGCAGTATCTGTTAGGGCAAATGAAATGATGCAGAATAACAAATTGTTGCCGGCAGCACTTGTTTCCTAGTAATGATCGAGCTTTAAATCATCTGACATAAGCCTTTTAAGCAAACCAATTTTATTTGCCAAACATCAAGCAGAGCACTGTTGCTATGCTGCTGAGCTATATTACATTTATTAGTATATAAAAAAAACAAGTGAACAACATAGGACTATTGAGACGAGCGCTGAGGCCGTGAGGAGGAAGCTGAGGGAATAAAGAGCTGCTTGGTTTCTCCTCCCATGTGGATTCAGGCGATCTACGTTTGGGGGAATTCACCAGTTTTATCTTAATTTCCATCAACCGTCTCCTCCACTTAGAATGACAGAACACAACTATAAAAGTTCTGCACAGAGCTGTTACAAGGAATCTAAAAATCTTGACACATTCACAGAAACGAGGGGAAATTAGGTCTGTTCCGATACCTTTCTTACCTAGCTGAGATGGTTGCCATGACAACGCTTCCTGCTTGGAGAATGTGTACATCTGAGGTTGATGTCAACCTGATTAGTGCTTTACTTCCTGAAGAAAGCAGTGGGGAAAAAAAAATCTACCTTCATCTGACTTCATCTTTGTGCCGTAACATTTCATTCCCTGTGGTTTCTAATTAACATGCAAATTAACACAAGCAGAAAATAAAAGCAACATGTTGGAGAACGTTTCTGCCTTAAAGTGCATATGTTACCGAGTTGGCCTATTTTGAGTCAATCGAAAAGGATCCAGTAATGCTCTGTATTTTGTAAAAGCAAGTAATTCTGGTGCCAAACCAACAGATGGGTGTGACTGCATATCCGCAGTATCACCACCACCCCTCTCAGTACATCTGCTGCTGGGTAGGGTGGAATTCAGGCAAACCAGACACTGTAGGCTCAGCCTTGTGACTACCAACACACACAATGCTGAGCATACACAAACACACACCACAAACACCAAGTTGGGAAAGCCTTTCAGGGCTACAGGACGTCTAAACATACCTCCGAACTGCAACAACACCATGATAGGCTGAGAAAGGAAAAGTTACGCAGTTGTTGTTGCCATGTTGTGCAACATTTAACAGAGTTCAATTATGGAAAATGCTCCAAATTGTTATGTTATCAAAGACATTTGGCGGAGCTTTATTTAGGTTTGTGACTGGCTGTGGGCAGAGATTATGGTCAACTGTCAGAAAAGCATGAACAATTGTGCTAAGTTTCTGGGAAAATCAATGAAAATAAAACATTTATGGGAAATCTAATCAGACAGGAATGTTTATTTTTGCCTGACTCAAACAAATACCTGACAAATGAAGTTATTTCCTCATATTGATGCAGAAATTACAAATCGCAAATATTTCCTGATATTGATTGCAAACAATGGTGCAACAGAACCAGAGACTGTTCTGCTCTGCTTGCAGTACTTGTCATACTTCTGAAAACTTCTCAGTAATTCTTATTAATATTTTGAACTTATGACTATATGCTGTGCGCACGTTTTTAACTTCTTATATATTTTTTTTTCTAACTTACATAGATATATGACTATTAGATCAATGTTTAGATTATTGTGTTGGTCTTCGTTGGGTTTGTGGATTGTCTGTGTATCAAATGCTGCTGTTACAAATGATTTCCTTGTTAGGATCAATAAAGTATATATTCTATTCAAAAAATTTACTTCAACTGTTTAATCAGTTCCGTAGTCTTGTGTATTTTCATCATATAGTTATAGAGTTCAATAAACACTGCTGCCATAGTTTTATTTGGGTATTTTAAAATGTTCTTCATTAATGTACTAGAGATTTTGCTATAAAATATCACTAGTTGTGAAAAATCGCAGTTTTGCAGAGTCTAAGACGACATCTTATTTTAACCATTTTAACAGAGAAATCTAAAAACATTCAGTCTACCAACATAGAACAGACAAAAGCAGAAAATATTCAAGAGAAGCAAAGAATGTTTGGTATTTTTAAAGGTTTTACAAATAATTATTGCAATTCTTCATCATCAAATAGTTGCAGAGTAGTTCTCTTTTGATCAATTAATTGATTAAATGACTAATAACTTCAATAACTATTGTAAATACAAATAAAGTGTGGCCTTTGAAAAAGAACTAAAAAACTATAATTTTTTTTTTTTTTTTTTAAATCTGCAAAAATCTTGTGTGGTCCCACAAAAATATTTAGTTTCTCTTTAAAAAGCACTGAATTATCTCATGTGAGAAACAGAAGCTGCAATCATTTGAAATTTGTGATCACTCCCATCATTAAGACAGTTCCTGATTAACTTCTTATTAATCAGCTAATGTGACTGACTCATTATTTCAGTTTTAAATCGGCTCCAAACGCTCACAGCCCTGTACATGACTGAAATATTGGTGTTTGCTTGGTGTGTAGCTACCTTATTATTACAGGCGTAAGAAGCAGAGAGGAGAAAGAGTGTGAGTGCACTCTTTAATGAGGTATAACACACGCTTTGGAACATATACTTTACTTCATAGCCTGTAAGCTGTGTGTGTAACATGTTGAGAAAGTACGTGAATCACTCAGGAAATAGTCAAGATCGCTGAAAAGGCACTGGAGCGTGCACACACACAGGCACGTCCGCACACACACCTACTCCTATTTCAACTAACTCTACACTGTGGGGATTCCACAGACAGCGCTGTGAGGAAACAGATCGTGGCTGATGAGAGGCTCAGACGGCGGCCACCGCTGTGTCGAACTCCTGCAAAAACTCATCTACAGAGCTGCCAGTCAAGTCGGGCAGCATTCTGTGCGTCAGAGGACGCCGCTTCCAGAGCAGCCTGCTAGCCGGGGAAGCATTGCAGCGCTGGTTGCAGCTGCATGGGCCACATCCCACATGATCCCAACAGTTCATGCCTTGTTTGGCGAGTTAAACTCATCTGGAGACACAGGAAGGAGATTAAAAATGGATCAAACTGTACAGGGTGCTCCCTTCCCCGTCCTCATCCCGTCTAATCCTTGCATTAAGCAGGACATTGTCCCCATCTCGACCACCTACCCCTCCTGCTCCTGTTACTAATCAATTTACATGCATCACACGTCACGTTAAATCCTGCCAGCAATCCGGGTCTAACCTACTCACCCAACCCCAAATGCAGCCGGTGCCACCAACGCTGGTGGAGAGACATAATGAGTTTTAGAAGCTGTCAAAGGTCACATGTTCCTATCCCAGAATGAAAAACACCTCAATAAGCATCTTCTGACTAACTGTACTGCTCTGCCCGTTCAAATAAGAGCAGGAAATGATCAGTTCTTGTGAATGCACAGACATTGCCAAATACAGCAGGACAGTGTTTGTTCAGGGAATTGTGCCAGGCAGCCTTATGACCAACAGCAAAGCACAAGGCAGCTGTTCAACAACTTCATTTCTGGTAAAAACGTCATCATAAAAGCTGCACATTCTTTCTTCTATGGTAATTTTGCCACACTTGCTCACGTCTTCCATGTGCGTCTCTTGATCTTGGCACTTCTTCTTGTCTGGTGTCTGTCATAAGGTCGTTCACTCCTTCAAAATAAAACTTGTCACCCCCAAATTAATCCCCCAGGAAATGTGTGATGCTCGGCTTCCAGTGTGCGACCCACTCATGTCGATGGGCGTCGAGAGGAGGCTTTGATGGCGGTGAATGGGGTACTAATGAGTTGGCCTTATCAATGGCCGGTCTGTGTTCTGTCCTCCTAATGGCCAGGGGGACACCGACAGAACTGCTGAAGCTCCATGTAAACATCCCAGCCACTTCCCTGTGTGGGGCCTCCACTTCAACCATCAGCCTCATAATCGAATTGTTGGACTACACTGGCACTGTTACAAGGCATTACCTCTTGCTTAATGTGAAGGAAGTGGCTGGTTTTAAATGTCTATAAAAGTCTGTTCTGGAATAATCTTTTGGCGTTTTCACAGTAATTGTAGCGAACACAGTAGGTGGGGCCTTTGGGGAATAATCAGGGCAGAAGGCCCAGGCAGCAGTGTGCTGAGTAAACCTCCAGCTCCAGCTCTCACCTGTTGAATACTATATTCATGAAGCAGTGAATCTGCCACTGGAGTGAGTGTGTGGCCACTGGAGGCACAGCTATGGAAAACGATACATTGCTGGGTTTAAATTGGCTCATAAGTGTTGCACAAACGGACTGTGAAAGCTGGCAGCTGACAGCAAATATGCCTCATAGTGGAGCAGACTGAGACCAACTGTTGCTTCAGCTAAAAGCGCGTTATGTCGCCGGCTAACGTGGCATTTTATCGACACATGGCAGTCTTACCTGGCCGGTGTACCGTACAGTCACGTCTGGCTATGTCTCTTTCCTCTGAAGCCCAACTGTGTCCGTCAACAGACTGGGAGGAGACCTTTCCCTCTGCTCTGTGGCTCACGGCGCCCTGTCACAACTACACTAATGTGTTTACACCATAGACTGAGGACAAGCAGCCGGACTCGGAGCTCACAGTCGATTCGTGCCGCTTTCACTGTCCGCCGACGGTGGCTGTTAATATCTAATTGTACTTTTTCTTCTTTGCCAGTACGAACAGTCTCCCCGCTTCTCCTTTCCTTTTCCTCCTCCACTTGGACGCTTCGCGACGAGAACTGCCGAGTTTTGTCGGGAGGAGAGGCGGAACCGACCGAACGCAGGCGGAGATTCACGAGCGGCAAGCTAGCGACTGTTGCTATGGTACTTCTGGAGATTTTCACAATAAAACTTACTATTTTTTTTTTTTTTTTTTTTTTTTAAAAAGCTTGTTTTTTGAAGTTTGTTTTTTAAACTTGTCAAACAGATTACGTCGGTGGTTTTCGAAAGAGCACAGCAGTGGAGTAGCTACTGATACGGATTTGGAATCAAAATTAAACTTGATTAATGACAATGAAAATTGGATCTTGTCACTAAAACATTTTGTACGTTTGTGTTATTGCATTATTCACAGTACATTGTATTAGTGACTACTGTATGATAATGCATGACAAAGTAACTGGTTGAGAAAATTTTTATTTTCTAGAAAATCATCTTTAAACTCGTTTCGAAAACTGAATGCTCTTTGTTTTTTTTCTCTCAACTTTAACACTAATCTTTAGCTCAAAGGGTTTTTTTTTTTAATTTGTTTGTTTTTTGTCAGTTTTTACGCTTGGATTGTTAAAATTAAAAGTTGCAAATTACATATTAGTATTATTATTGGTATCATCAAAAATAATACTGGATGATTATATTGTGCTTGTGTAACGTGTGCATCACATGCAGCTAAAAGTGCTTTGACTTTAAAAGTAAAATACACAATACAGACATATATTTGGATTTTTATTTTTTGTTTTCAACATTTTGAATGCCAAAGCACTTTGGGCAGCATGTGGTGTATGATAGGCGCCCTACAAACATTCATAATAATTTTTTTTTTACCATTCATAATAATTCTAATAATACTCTGCAGAATTATTAATTGCAGTTTTCAAACAAATTCTTAGAAGAAACAATGCTCAGTGGGAGTAACGATACATGAAAATTGCATTTGTAGTAAGTACTCCTCTAGGCATAAATATGATCCCAATTCAGCGTAATATTAACTGTTCTAAGAATAATAAAATGTACAAAAACACAACTTCCTGTGGTGCACCAACTTTCTTTGGCTAACTTGACAGATATAAGAGGAAACAGCAGGTTTGCTGTTCTGTTACCAGCCTTGCAGAGGCGCACTCTCCCTACTTCAAAATATGCTTACATTCAGGGTTACATGTTGCACCTCATTCAGGTGATTTTATTTTTTTTAACAACTTGTTAACTTGTTAAAGCTGAGGTGATTCATCTGTAGTAAAGTAATAAAACTCAGTTCAGCCCAGTAAAAAGAGGGTCACAAGCGTCTATGCTTAGTAAGAAGTACAAACACACTATGTTGCAGTGACATTACACTTCCGTGATGACATTTTTCTTTATATTACTACTGAATAAACCCAAAAAATAAACTTTGGCATATAAAATATCACTCTAGGTCTTTTTTTCAGAGCAAAAAGCATGACAATACACATGCAGATTAAGTAAAAGTTTTTTATTTAAATTAGCTTAAAAAGCAAAACAAAAAAAGAACCATGTGTAATAGGCTACAGTCAACTTCAAAAATATTGATAAAGCTTGTTGCATATATTTTGTGAAGTTGAAAATAAGCACTTTATAAAAAATAGATATCTACATTGTAACATGATGAACGTAAAGTATGCATTTCCCCAAAGTGGCTATGTGGTCTGTACATTTTCCCCAGTGATATAAAAAAAGATGACTAAGAGCGACAGCAGTATTCCACATGATCTACTTTTTATGAAATATGTATGTATGACAGGTTCTAAGGCCTTGAATGAGTATATAACGTAATAAAGCAAAAAATATCAAACCGAATGGTTAAAACATCTTGCGGTTCATCTTCATCAGCTCAGGTTTTACCAATGACACAATGAAAGCACTATACTTCAGAGCAGGAGTGTGACTGCAACTGCTTGACCACCAAAAAATGATTTTCTTTACACTTGAATTTCTCAATAAAGCAGCTTTTCAGTACCTGACATGGTGTGAAAGGCGTTGTGCAACATTTACAAACACAACTGGGCTTACGTAAAGTATGAAATGTAAGAAGAAATTCCTCAGTGAAATGAAAAGGACTGATAGGAGTGTTGAGATTCTAACAAACACAATAGGGACTTTGGGAACAGGGTGGCATGTAAACAAGCTCAGGTGCTAGAAACAGGGCAGCAACTGTGGGACTGGTAGTTACATGCTAATTGAATGCCGTTTTAGGGCCAGGGGATATGCAGAGAGGAACCTGTTTGAGTAGATACACTGTATATCATTGGAGCAGTAGATGGGAGTCTCAGTAACAGTGTGGAATCTATTCCTGTGCCTCTTTGCCAGACATCTTGTAGATCTCAGTGGGACCGTCAACATGGGTGATAGTGGTGGTCAGCTGGATGTCTTCTCCACTGTTTGCTCCGGCATCACCTGCACACGTAAATAAGACACCACCCACTTATCAATTAACTTTTTCTGCTTTATTCTATAGAGGGTTGGAATCTGTCCCAGCTGAAATTGGACAAGAGGCAGGGAACACGACGGACATGACATCAAATTAAAACAAATCATCAAGAACAAAATGTACAATAATAATCAAGAGCGTACATTTTGTTGTGTTGCAGCCCATTTCTCCATTACAACAGTTCCCACATTGCGTTGCTTTAACTGAATTTCATCACCATAAACATTCTGAGCTGGCTCACAACAGAAGTGAAACTCAAGAGTTGAAATAGTAAATCACTACAGAGACTGGAACTTGGAGCGAGTTGTTCCTCCCATGAGACTGCTTGACTGCAGGCAAAACTTCACCAACTTCAAACCCTCTTTTTCTCTCCCCCATGTCACTGACGTCAGGAGATGGATGGATGGTTTTCATTACTTCCTCGCTCTCGTCCCCACCCCCTCTCTCTTCACTGTTCCCTTCCTTTCTGCCTGGAAGGAAGCCTGGTGTCCATTAGAATCACCCTCTCAGTCCAAAGAGACCCTTCTTTCCCCTGGGAACCTGGGTCCTTTTTCAATCACCCTCCTCCCTCCAAAAACAAACTGGATAAATAGGCAGCTGTATAGCAGAGGACAGACACTTGCTCTCCATCAGAATGAAGTGAGAGCTGCTGGGAATACTAATCAAATTTAACCAGTTTATTAACTGAATACAACAAGGAGATAATGCTGTTGGTGTTCAGCTGGAACTGAGCCTAGAAGTAAATCACACAAATTAACCGATAATTAGCAAAGGTATAGTTTGTGATTCTGGAGAGCTAGCGAGCATATTTAAATAGTTACCATGTGCTAGATTTACCATCCTCACTCCAATTGCCTCTTTTCCCCATAAGCACAAACATGCACAAACATGCTCGATTAGTGGCATGTGGATCAGTCCAAGCCATTTTTTTTTTTTTACCCATTTACATAGTCAGGACTGTGTTTTTCAGTTCACACCCAGATTGGACATCTAGCAGATCATGAGGAGATAGTCACTGAATCAGATATCCATATTGTCAGCTGAAGGAATAAGTCACGTCTGCAAACCTGTCCAACTGTATTTTAGTAATGTCACTGAGCAAAGCTGTGCAGGTACAAAAGCACAAACAGAATGCATGCCAGAAAATACATAAATATGTTTTCATGTTCGGCCCTGACTGGCTACCAAATCTGTTCTGAACGGCTGGTATTGCAGCTAATAGAACACAAATTAGAAAATTGTTTAGTCTAATGTCAATAATCACAGAGAATACTGTCATGATACTCACTATCTGAGTGGAGTTTTAGGTCTTGTTGAGCCATCTTATGCAAAGAAGGCCTGGCTACGTCAAGCTTGCTTCGTAGTAAACCTCTCTTGGCACATGTGCTCTAACTCTCTGATTTATTTTGAAGTTCGTAAAAGGAAAATGTAGTTACCAGTGATGCACTGACCACTTGACTGTTCATCTCCATAGCGTTTGTGCGACGGTGCATAGAGGAACATGATGGCAAAGACGTACAGATTCCACATGCCGTAGATTCCGGTGAAGAAGGCGCTGTTCACCTGAACTGTGTGCTCTCCCCAGTGCCAGTGACCCTCATTCACCTGACCACAGACAAAAGGCAAACATATGTTTTAGATTATTGTTTTTCTTTTGGGGGAAGATCTGTGTGGGAGGCAGTGTGTATGTTGTTGGACAGCAAATTTAGCAAAACAGCTGTTAAAGTCAGTGATTTTTTTTTTTTTAAAGCCACACATTATTGCATAACTTGTCATTATTCAGAGGGTCAACTCTCATCACATCAGCAGATATAAATCTCATAATGAGTGAGACTCACCTGACTAATGATGAAGAAGATGACAGTCATAGCAGCACAGGTCAAAGTGACCAGCATGAGGAATTTGAACCTGAAAATTAGACCCTAAAGGGAAATAAAAAGGATCACTGAGTAACAAACAGCTCATTAAGGCACACTGTTTCAGAGCAGGGCCTTTGTACTGCACACACTGTTGTTTTGTCTAAGCGATAATGAACAACTTGGATATGAAAACATATCAGTGACAGATTAATTCAGTCTCACAGACCTCATAGTGCAGGCGTCTGGCCTTTGACATGGCAGGCAGGGACGTCCTCTTACCACTGATGTTGCGGAAGACCTGAAAAACCATGAAGCAGAGAAAGAGGAAATAGAGACAGGCACAGATCCCTGCCACAATTATGAATGCCATCTGAGCAAACACCAGTCAAGGAATTAATGAGATATTAAGATATGAAGGTTTGATAAGCTTAAAGTTATAAGCTGAAGTCCATATTTATTAAACTATAAATAAAAACAGTAACAAAAAACTGCTGTTTAGTGCTTTGTACGATTGTGTGTCTCATTTACAAACCCTCAACAGAAGGTACTGCTAAAACAGATCAGAGAAACAGATCAGTGGTGGACCTTAAAGATCACTTTTCATGAATCTTTTGGTACACGGCAGGAGGCGAGCAAAAAGGTGACAAAAAACTATATAACAGGAACACTTGGCTGTTTGGTGTGCTGATGAATTTTACATCATTCGGATCAGTACGCAGGGCAAAAACAGATACACACATGGAAACACATCATCCCCAGGCAATGCTTTCACATATGGCATCACTGAATAATTTGTCACCATATTAGTCTGGAGATTCCAGTTTCCTACTCATGCCGAAGCCAAGAAAAACAGAACAGTTTGGCAGTTGGCACAGTGTTACTGAAGAAATGAATTTGTTCCAACAACTGCAACTGGAGCAGAAAAGCCACCATAAACATGTTTATTGGCTGCTAAAGTGAAAGACATGCTCTGGCCATTTACACTCCCACAGGGTCCATCTATCTGTGCCATTAGCATCATCATGTCTGTTTGATATTTGACCAGACGAACTGTTTTCCTCATGCTGTAGGTTAAATGTTGTTTTAAGAAAAGGATACAGCCAGCTCTGTTCCCACATCAGACGCCCAGATGCTGTAGAAGGGGTTTGTAAGCTGGACACCTCTAGTGACAGAAAAGAGAGGACGATGAAAAACAAAGTTGAATTTGACAGAAAATCACACCACTTGGCTGATAACACACACAGCAAGTAAAGGTAGTGTAAGGTATAAAGACTGAAATGAAATAATACAGGCTTCACAAGATCTATAGTTTAATTTATTACCGTTTCTAAAACAAATCTCTTGTTCTTAATGGTGAAGAAAAAAAAGCTTCTCACCTCTCGCACATGTCAAAGATGAAGAGACAGAAGGAGCCAAACACAATAGGTCCAACCTGCTTCCAGTAAACTGAGAAACGATTCCTCTCCGTCTGGTCCTGAGAAATGAGCACAAAACAGACTTAAAGATTGAACATATGGTTTTACACTTCTTAGATTACATACAGTCTGTTTCAGTCATGGTCATGCTATAAGTAAAACTGATATCTTTTTCCAAGTTGGAAAGTTCCAAGGCTGGTGGAAAAAAAACCCTGTAGGACCTACTTTAAGTGTATTCTCAATTTGTTAAGACCTCATTAGCTAAATCAAAAATGCAGAGCTTGTATCAATCAGTGGAATTTGCAAGAAACAATATGAATACAACTTCTGTCACAACTGTATGATCCACTGAAAACCTTAAAAAAAGGTGTGTCTGCCTCTTTACCCTCTGCTTCAGTGCTGGAAGAATGACAATAATCCTCAAGATGTATAGTGCCCATGAACAGTATTCAGCCCCTTGGACTTTTCACGCTTTGTTTAAAACTTTAAAATAAAGCAGATGTACAGTATACATTGGTATGATAAAAGTGACACAAAACATAAAATGACAGTTTAATCATTTGTTGGTTCCGTCAGCTGCTGTAAATGTAACTCAGAGTTTCATAGCGTATTAAACTGACATCACCTGTGTGTGGTTAAGGTGAAACAAATGATGTTAGGTTAACTACATAGGTATCTGCTGCTGGTTAGTCAATTTCCTGTCAAAGAAAATTTTTCAAATTAATGAAACACACAGATATGATTAGGATTACAGTCATTTGTTTAAAAGAAATTATGTCAAAATAAATAAAGAAAGAAAGAATACGGGAGAGGTGTTCCATATTAATTTCAAGCGGGCCATCAAAGTCATCATAGTGCCAGCAAGAAGGGCAAAGGTTGAGGCAGCCACTAAGATGGCCAGAGTTACAAGTCTACTAGAGTTCAAGATGGGAAAAAGATGTCTGCTGTTTCACACAAACTAAGTGTTGAAAAAAAAAAAACTGCCTCCACAACTACGTACTACAACTATGTGGAAGAAAGTTCAATAGCCAGATGAGATGAAAACACCGGAAGCCCACAAAGCAGGGTTGTGATCAAAGCATCCTGCTGCTGAGATATTCACTCTAGAAGGCTTGTGGAGCTTAACAAGAATGACTGAACCTAAATATAAAACCCATCATGATATAGCCTGCGACAGGAATCACTTTTAGGATGACAATATCAATGTCTCGCAGTAGTGACGGCAGTCAATGCTCAATACAATCCAGAAGTTGTGACAGGTGCAGCCCTGTTTACTGTTCACAGCAGCTTGACAGCTTATGAAGTCTAGCACTCAAACATGCAGGAAAACTGCACCGTCCAGATGTGCAAAGCTAATACACACAGATGCACCTGCCCTTTTCCTGCAATGGCATTTTTAAAAACATTCTGCAACATTAAGCCATCACAGTCATCATTAATGTTATTACATTCACTGATTAATGTTACAGCTGATCATCTTTTTGCGCTGTGACAATTCAAAACACCTGCTGTGAAAAAGGTATGTTAGATCAATGTACAATGAACTGTCTAGAAATCTTTCAGCTGATCAGTCACAAAAACCCTTATTGCAGTGATTCAAAGCTGCAAACCAAAAACATGATAAAGTTCAAAAGGGGCTGAATACCCAAGACACTGTACTGTGACAGTCTTCTGTGGTTTACTTACCAGCACCTCCAACAAATGACAACTCACCTACTCAAAGCCTTGATCTGCTTGTATTGAATGTAACAGATTTGTGACCATGTACAATGTTTTGATTATGGTGCACAAATTGGAGTTCTGCTCCAACATTTCAGGCAGGTAGTTTGCACAAAAATACACACACCTGAGGTATCCTGGAAAAAACTGTACAATATTTGTATCACATGTTTACAATGTACCATTTCCAATCCATCCAGAGACGGTAATTATATGCTACTCCCTTCTATTAATTCTCAAAACCAAATCAATTTTAAACTAGGAAACTATTTGGAAAATTGAAAACTAAAAAAAATTACATCTCCCCGGTATATGAGAGGACAAAGACAGAAATTAAATACTAATATTTAAATTGGCTGTGATCAAGCATTGATGAACGTCATGCAAAACTGACTAGAACACTACATCATGTAATGTCCATAGTCGCAAACATTACATTTCATTAATATATAAAAACTGAGTGATCGAAAGTCAGGTGCTGCAAACAAGAGTGTACAATGAGGCATACAGAGGAGATTCTCTAGAAATGTGTACTGAGCCTTGAGAACAAGCAATCAGGCTTAGGAATAGATGATGAAAGAACATATCAAGGTATTAATGCAACATCGTTGCA
Source organism: Amphiprion ocellaris (assembly GCF_022539595.1). NCBI lineage: Eukaryota > Metazoa > Chordata > Actinopteri > Pomacentridae > Amphiprion > Amphiprion ocellaris. The sequence continues at coordinate 11,849,557 of NC_072775.1, read as the reverse complement.
TAAACCTAAATGTGCTACTTTGACTGAAGCTCAGAAGCAAATGAAACCCTCTTCGCATAAGCAATAGAGGAAAGCCAGCCAGCCAGCAAGAGAGAAGCCTAATGTTCAGAATACGCTGCAGAGAGCTGAAGTGTAAAGACACGATCACTCTGTCTGAGGCAGACATGGAGTTCATCCTAGAGATCTTCAAGTCAACTGTCCCTGTGCTCAGCAAGAAAAAAAGCCTCCATGACTGCCCCAAACCAAGCTAAATTACAGTTAAGAATGACCTGCAATTTTTTTGTAGGAAGGTCAAGTTGAGGGAAGATTTTGATGGCTGGTAGACAGAGCTCACACATCTTCAGTTCTCCTCTGCCCAGAACCTCTGCTTCAAAGAACTGTGTTTCCTGGACAAAAATGACAACGAGGTAAGATGGGCAAAACCTTTTTCCATAAAGAATCTAATGTTACGGTTTGATTTGTAGGTTTTAACTTTATTCATGACACAACTGACTTTTTAACTATTATTTAAACTAGAATATGGGCAAATCTGTTTGACAGGCAGTCGCATCAGTATAGTAAACTATTAGAGAACACTTAGTCACAAAAAGTGCAGAAGGAGGCCAAAAGCAAAGACAAGTGGCAAAAGCATATTTATGTTTTTGAAAACAAAACGTAACAAATATACAGCTGAAAGTGCCACCAGAGAGAATCTCTGCTTAAAGAATCCTGAACAGAAATCTATAGGAGAATTCTGTAACGCTGAAGATGGCAGTTGTATGACACGTGTTCTGCATCTCTACCTGAAAATTCAAATTCTCTGTTTAGAACTCTAGCCATAGTTGTGGTGTTTCCATAGATGCGCAGGACTTTAGACTGCAGTGAAAAATTAGCCCACGTTGCAGAAAAATGTGACAGGAGCAAAAAGCGTTAAAGGAACTGGAGACAACTGCAGATCAATGAGTATTAAGATGCAAAGTGTATGTAAAAATACACCCTTATCCTAATAAAATGCTGCAGTTCTTGTTTTCGCAGTGTTATGTTAGAAGACTTAAAGACAAAACATAAAAATCCAGACACTTTCAGTTGAGTGCATGGCCAACATGGTGACGCTCTGCGTTATTTTTCACGTTAGTCTGGATTGACGAAACGGGAACAGAAGCACAGCCACTTAAGCATTCCTCCAAGCAAGCACTCACTCTAAAATGCATCTGAAACACAGTTAATCTTATTTCAACGCCATAAAATCATCCCAGGATGGCTGTGACAAGACTTGAAATACCTTTACAGCTAAACGGCTGTGAGATCACAGTTGGCAAGCAAGCCAGCGGTTCAGTAGGAAAAACACAAAACATGCCAGAGATTAATTGAAATTTCGCCGAGTACAGTACCATGAGGTGCTCTCCACAGAAGATGATCCAGAAGGAGAGCAGCATGGAGTAGAAGATGCCCTGCCTGATGTCTCCAAAAAGCAGCATCCAGGTCCAGTTGAAGCCGACAGAGAACCACTCTACTGGGATGTTGATGAATGTCATAGAGATGCCCAGAGCCAAGATTACTCTGAGATGGGAAAAAATTGTCAGTTTAGATTTCAAGGGTGTAAACAGCAGGACTGGAATAATCTTGAATATTTATACTATATATATAATATTCCCAATGTTCCCAACAAAAGAAAAAAATAACCTTGCTCAAAACTGTGAACACTGAACTTACTTCTGTTGTGCTAAATTCCTGCTGTGGGACCTGTATTGCTAATTTAGTGACTCTAAACTGTTAGTTTACAATTTTATATAAGAGCAAATACCTACAGCAAAGCAATTGGTGCAAGGTAAAATTTTGAAACATTTGAGATGTATTTGATACACAGGGGTGTATTAATTTCTTATCTACTGTACTGATGGGTCATTCTACTTAAGGTGGTCAGTAATTTTTCTGTTTACTTTTCATAAATATGCTCATCCTATACTCATTAAACTATACAGTAGAACCGAGAGAACTCACACTTCTGGTATTGCCATCATGGAGGGTGAGGAAACGAGGGTTAAGTCATGCAAAACCTGTTAACACTGGGGTTATGAATATGATATATTTGATCCACAATTGTCTTTTTGAATCTTCAAAGAAAACGTCAGCTTTTTATTTTCACTATTTCAAAAATTAAACCATAACAGTCTTCCAATTTAGGTTGCACAAGATGTGACTTTCTAGTGGCTGATTTTATTACTTGCAGCCAAAAGCCACTGCAGCTGGTTTATATCCCTCCTCAGCTTCCCAACCAAAACACAGCCCAGATGAAGGGTCTCAAAGAGGTATTTGAGGCTTGAATACGGTGCCTAATGTTCTGTGACTGTAATTCCAATATAAGCTTAGTTTGGGACAATCCCAGACTGAGAAAGTCACTTGTCCCTATTGAGTCACACTGTCTCTGGCAAATCAGCATCTTCGTCTTGTATCTTTCCTGGTGAAATATCATGAAATATCTTTTCCAGTGTATTTCCACCAACAGTGCTGTCTCTAATCCATGGAGCACCACTGAAAGCTGCAAAAAATCCTCCCCAAAGCCTCCTCAGAAAGTCCCATTCCAGCTTCTTTCCCCTACTTTTTGTTAATGTTCAAGATGTTTCAACTTTCATAATACAAGAGAGCACTGTACAATGTAGAGATGAGCTTTAGAATACATCTTTACGGAGAGGCAATCGATGTGGTAGGGCAAGGTTAATCTTTGTTTACTGAAGCAGCCTTATTAGATCTAACGACATTATTGATTAGATTATTCGCTACAAGCACAGTATGTCCCCACACAAGTCTGACCTATCCAATTCTGAATAATTCACCTACCTTTCAAAGTAACCACATTATTACAGAAAACCTCTCTCAACTATGAAAGCCAGATATTTAGAAAAAAAATACTGTAATGGTCAGTGAACTAACAATAATTAGAAAAGAGAGCCTTCGTTGCGACTGCAGCAGGTCCCTACATGCCACTAGTGGATAAAAGGATGATTGTAAATAGATGGTAAAGAGGGCAAAACAGAGCTAAAATCTGTGTGTGTGTCAGAGAGAGAGATGTGAAAAAAGCAGAAGATAAAGGTGAACCTAAAACATGTGGGTACAAATATTTACTGCAAACACTGTGGGCAACACAAGTAATCTGATACTGGTTCTAAGCAAATCTACGCCAGACACCTCAAACTGCATTGTTCTGCAGAGCGAACAGAGTGAAACCACATTTGACTGGTATGCAGGGAATGTGTCCTGAGCAACATCAACACAGAGAGGAAAGCCGAGATCTGCAAATATCTGCATGAATGTTTGGTGCAAAATCTATGAAGTTAATGTGGTAGAGGTCCCACATAGACCCATTTCACTGAACACTGTAACATAACAGGCAAGGACCACGTGTAACTACGGTAGTAACATGAATGATGTTTGCGTTCCATTTGGGTGAGATGCATTCATGAGCAGTTATCAGTCTGACATTTCAACAGTTTTAATGTTTCTATTGTCACAAGATAAGGAAGGTGGGTGTCTAATAACTCAGATTCTTGTTTTTATGAATTATACCATCCTGAGCCATTTTCCACAATGAGAGTTCTCTACCACATCTATCCTCAAAGTGTAGAGGAAGCCTGAGGTTTACCATTCTGACACCTCTGCGAGCGAGCATGACAGGAGACTCTAGTAAAGCTTTTACAGCATGAAAAAATCATTCACTGTCCACAAATAGGGTACGAGTCACACTTCCTGAGAGCCTGGTGGTCATATGGGAATAAGAGCCTTGAGCTGGAAAAGACAGAGGGAAGGAGGGAGACGCTGTGTGTGTCTGTGTGCATGTGGTGTCTTGCTAGCTGGTGTGTTTCTGTCCTAAATGCGTGTGTGCAGCATGTGTCAGCTGAGTGCTAGCTTGCAGATTTTGTAACATGTTTCACGCTTCGCCAGGCGCTTCCTGTGGCGCAGAACGCTGCCTCTTACTGATCTGTCTTCCCAGCACAGCAGGGGGTTAGACAAACACTGGGCTCAGAGCCTAGCTTCAACTTTTCACAGCATGGAATTCAAACTGTCTGCTTCAAGCACAACTGCATGCATTTGGGTTCGAATTTCCATAGACGGGTTCAGGAATTAATATAAATGTCTCATGACTTGAGTCTTTTTTTCTAAACTAAAAGCAGAAATAACAAATACCTTTTCTCCTATTAAGCCTCTTGTCCTACTAAATCTGACAAGGAGCAGTTTCTTTTCTTTGAAATCAGAGACTGAGATTCTCATTTTATGTCTCAGATTTGTTTCCATATACCAAGATCTTTAACATGGCAGCTACAAACCTGAGTTTGACTTGCTGATGATCCTGAATAATATTCCTCTTCAGACGCTTGATGAACAATGCACTCTGATCTATACTGCACACAGTCAGCATGACCTACTTGTACATTTCATCTATAGTTAATATGTGCTTTCACCCCGTAGATGTACTAAAGCAGTGCCACTGACTTATATTTGCACTACTGCTGTCCTTCATTACAGCTGAGCCACCCTCAGTTCAACAATAGTCATCTGATAATGACTGGAATTATAACGGAAAAATTAAAACTGTTTAAGAAGCACCACTAATGATGAGGCCTTACTTTTCCAGGAGGACAGGAGGTCTGCTCATGAGAGTGATGCGTCTCCAGTACCAGATCATGATGATGAGGATGCTGGGTGTGAGGAATGTCTTCATGGCAAACCACACTTTGGTGAAGCCTCCATTCTGGTGGATGCCCTTTGGGGGCGAGGGATGGGAGGAAACAAACAATGAGTATAATTTTTTTATTTTGGCAAATACGTGGTAACACTAATGCCATATCACTCAACAGCCAAATGTTTCACTCTCAGCGTTACCCAACAGTGCCACCACACAACTTACAACAAGGCGAATGTCTTTGATTTCTCCAATCCCCACGTTGACTTTCTTGCGGTCATTCACAGGCAGACGGATGTTGAGAAGATAGTATTTATGGGCAACGCTCCCCACCTCCATAAACGGCAGCAGGTCACACTCATAGAAGCGGCCCTCATTCTCATAGGTCTAGACAAAACACCGGAGCACACAGTTACAGGTTAAAACACAATAAACTGATCATAATGTCTTCTTAAATTGCTGGTAATAATAATATTGGGACGGCTCACAAACTTGTTTAGTCTCAGCAAGGCTGGAGACACAGACTTTTTGTCGAGATTTGATATCGCAACAATGAGCGCTTTCAGGGCAAGAATTATGATGACAGAGGACTCTGATTACATAGATTCATTCAGATACTACATTAAACATTGTATTTATCACATAATTATGCTTATCTATTTTTATTGTGCAAGTTGACAAGATGTAACCCTCACAGGAAACTGACAAATAACATGTTAGACTGGTATAGCAATAAATCTGTAAAGCCATGCAAATTAGTAACTAATGTTATAAAAAAACCTCAAGTGAAGCAAACATTTTTAGGTGGTGAGAAAACTTCATTCAAAAGCTCACGGACATTTGCAAAAATACCAACAACTAAAAATTGGTTCATTCATTTGACCTCTACAGTGATGGGATCCAGGGGCTCCGTTATGTTGTGGGGGGCAATTTGCTGACAAGATTTGGGTCCACTTGTTCCTATGATGAAACACTTCTACCCTGATAGGAGTGGTCTCTTCTAGGATAACAATCTCTCCATTCATAGGGCATGAGGGCTCACTTCAATGGTTTTGTAAGAATCCTATGTTATGTCCTTTGTAGGCACCAGATCCCAACCAAGTTGAACACTTAAGAGAAAGTTTGGGCCAATGTGTTAGACAATGCTCTCAACCACCATCATCAAAACACCAATTTAGGGAATATCTTTTGAAAGAATGGTGTCTATCCCTCTAGTAGAGTTCAAGGGATGTGGAGAATCAATGTAAAGGCACACTGAAGACACTTTATGCTGGGTTTTCCTATAATTTTACACTTGTCTGCATGTTTTTAGGAGTCATTAATAACAAAAGAAAACCATTTTCCATTATCTCTAGACGATCACAAGCCAAATGTCATTAATCAGAGAAAGTGAGTCCATCAGGAAGTAGAGGCGTTGCAGCTAGGTCAGACATGTAGTATAATAACCACAGGAGTAGGTTTTGGACAGAAGAGATTACAGCTATTGAGCTGAATAAAATTGCTCTAGAATGGGGGAGGGTGGTGAGTATGAGAAAAACAAGTTGTCATAACACAAACACCTGCACTGTCATTTCAGTCATTTAACTTTCTTATACTAAGTGCTGTAGTGGATGGAGATTTGTCACAGGATATGGAAAACAACTCTAGCAATGAACTCCTAAGCTTCCGTTTTCCAGACAGAGCAGTAAAGAAAAGCTACATGAGACACTGCATTGAGTTACTGAAGCTGTGAAACAGAGGCAAGCCCAGACATGACATGACTCTGGCGCTCTGTGCCAAGTCAATAAAGCAAGCTAAGAGTTTCTTTTCCTTACCTTGGCAGTAGTAAAGCTGCAGCTGAGCCTCCTCTGTTCAAAAGAATGAGCCATTTCCGTCCACTCACTGATTGTGTCATCTCTGTATGCCAGGCCCACGTCAACGGTGACCATGGCTCCATCCTCTGTATAGAAGAACCATCACAGCAACAATTCACTTTTGCATTGTGTAATACTTTGTAGACATTTAGTTGCGAGTGTTGAAATGTTCTTTATTGCGCAATTCAAACTTTATTTGCACCAAAATTAATACATCTTAAGAATAGATAGTACTTGAAACAAGGAGACAAGTGTTCTCCAAATGGTTAAATCACAAAAAGCACTGAATAATGAATTCATGCATGTCCGTATTTTCATGTGCTTTATACCACATCACTGCACAACCCTGCAGCCTGTTAACATCCTATGATGAGAAACAATTAAGTCCTGGTGACAGACAGCCCTGGCTTTTTCACTACAAGGCCAGCAAAGTCACAACACCGCTAGCACTGACATTCCCCACTACAATCTCTAAATGCATAGACAGGCTCAAGTTTCATTTTTTGATGTACTTTACAATGATACAATGTTTAGAAAGTAAGTGGAATGTGATGCTACACATCATGATCATTTAAATCACAGACTGTGCATTTGAATCTGATGTCTGTCATAACAATCATTCACTTCATTAAATAAGACAGCCTCTTTTGCTTGGCTGGCTATGGTTGATTTATTCTAAAGTAAAATGTATTCAAGGTCAGAGAAATAGGATTATTTCTCCATACGTAAACATATTAAATTATTCAGCCTGGTCTGTGAGGCAAATCTAGGTTTCTCCCTGCATGACATAAAGTTCAACAAGACCTTGAGCTGGTCTCCATAAGCCCAGCCCAGTGAACAAAAAGATCCAAAGCCAAGCTATTAAAGCTGCATCTTTAGATCACATTACAAAGCCAAGTGTTCTCTCCTCCAGCTCTCCAAAGTGCCTCTTGTGCCGTTATGAAACAAGCTGGAATGGAGAGAAAGAAACCCGGTGGCCTGTGCTGTAAGAAAGGGAAAAAATAGAGAGAGAGAGGAAAGGGAGAGGGAACCAGATGAGAACTGGCAGCCGACTGTCTCTGTAATGCCCTCTCCTCAGCCATTGGTCGAGCCAGACGCCCTAAAATGTCAGCTCACTTCATGCAAACATTCCACTTCAGTCCAGTGGCCATTGCCACGGAAACTAAGCCTCCTCAACAGCTGTGTTATTGCTGGACACTGGCCAAGGGGTGCTTGGTGCTGAGGTGGAGTGGGGCAGGTGGGTGGAGTGGTTAATAAGGGCGACGCTCTACTCTGGGACGAACATTGTTTCACAGATAAGGTAGCTAAGGAAGAGATGTCCTTGCGTTCATTTGTTCTACAGCTACAGAGCAGAATCTGTCCACCTTTGGCACCCAGCCTGGATTTAAGCAGAAAACATGCTGTTTTTTCTTCATTGAAGACATGATTCCATTGTTTCATTGTGATGTTGCTTATGAGCATTTCATTAAATCTGAATCTAGTATTTACAATAGATCCTTTTATGTAATCTGAAACACTTTGTATCTTTACCAAATCTGTTTAAGTTTAGTTATCAGCTATTTTAATGAGCAACGAGTTAACAAAATAAAGTTCAGCTATTTGGCACAATGAGCACCTAAATGTTTTGCATAATGCTCTTTTAAAAAGGGCAAAGGCTTAGACAGTTATTCAGCAACAGATCTGTTAGACTCATATGAACATCTGTGTATTTTACCAAAATAAAAATGAGAACTCAACCATAATACAGTTGTTTCTTTACTGTCAAGATATGGACATTAATCAAAACTAAGGTTTTTTTATGTACTGCTGGACTGAATTTAGCATTAAACAAACCAACGAGAACCCAGTTGTGTTTTTAAAAAAGAAGCAAATCAAAGCTAAATGTTGTTGAAATGCTTTAATGTAAAAGAAATAACGCTTTTCAAAATAAAATGCTATGTGTTACGAGTTGCCCAAGGTCTTTCACATTTTTTGGCTCTCTTTTCAGCCTTTCTTGTCTCAGGGCACACAGAATAGGTGACAATGCAGGAACACTGCATTTTAGTGGAAATGGAATGTAATTTAATAGGTTAAAAAAATTTTGAAAATCTCTAAGTTTTAAATTGAACATCACCATGCTTTAACACTACCCAATTTCTACTAAATGCAGCATCTAGAGCCGTTTGCTCCATCTGCATCCACTTGTTCGTGCAGCACCTCATATATCTAAGAAAGATCAAAATGAGTCCACCGCATCTGGAAAATAAAGATTTGTCTGTGGTTTAGGCTAAATCACTGACTCGCCTGTCAGACAGCCAAGCAGTAAACAACCAACAGCCTGCCTGACACATTTCTATTGAGGCCAAGCAAAGGATGATGATGACTAGACTGCCATTGTACCATGACTGTTTGGACAAGCCAGACCAGAAAGGTTGGGTCACATTAAATAACACCACAAACTTTTAGGCCCTTTGTTCTCTACATAATTACCAATACTCTAACCATCACTTTTCTGTTTATGAAAATTGGCCTAAGATGGATGTGTATCCAGATGAACAAGTCAGTGTAGAAACATCAGAAGTTTGCTGTAACACTCAAATTGAAATTACGCTACATAACAATACATTCTAATCCTTGAAATGAGAGACGTAATCGAGAGTCTAAACTTCTTGCCCAGGCTCCACCAGGGTTCCAATCACTTATTAGACTTTCTCATCATCCTCTCTAATCCTTTCTCTCAAGATCCCAAGCACCCTGCCAAGACACCAAACCCTGTCTTCTTGGCGACACCAGTGTTCTGCCTCCTCGTCCTCCTGCACCTCTAAAACACTGGGGATGCTGTAGATGGATCTATCCTCTGATACATTTCAAACAGCAGTGTTGTTTGGCACTGGGTGAATGTGGGACCAGATGATCTCTCCTCTCTGTTTACACCTGTCTGAACAGTGTCTGACAAGCTCGTCTGCTAAATCCCCAAGGCCTATGTGGCTATAGAGAACAAACAGCAGGACATCCATCATTGTTTGCTGCCTTTCAGTGTAACAGAAATCCAATCTACTGTGAAAGACACATTCCTGTGATTTCCTCAAGCGTTGACCTGAATAGACTGAAATAAGAATCCAAATTAACACTCAAGCACAACATCTTGCCAGGAAGGTAATATAAGATTTTCACAAGTATTACCAGCAATGTTGGAACAATTGCACTTGAATTTAAGATGTGAGTGATTAAAGGTGACAACAGATGTGAATAAGGGCTTGCTTGGTCACACATAGTCTCTGCAAATATTTTTCTTCAGATTGTGAAACTAAGATATACCAGAGAGACAAAATATAGACACAGCTCAACACATACAGAAAAAAGTGTTGCATATGCAAAACAAATCTTCACAAGCACAGAAGAACAGGCATCTTAACTTGAAAATATGAATAACAAAGTTATTGTTACTTGTGCTTTATCACACAAATGGCTTTTGGTTCTCATGAGGTATTCTTACCATCTAGTCACATTTTTTTGCCGTGTCCTGGGGGAGAAACACGAGACATTTTGTCCCATCCCCCCCCTTTTTTATTTTTATAAATACATAATAAAGTACTGACTCTCACCTATCTGGTTGTGCATCTTAAATGCGATGTCAAACTGCAGGATGACCAGCATAAACTGGAACCACGGGCTCATCTCCTTGTTAGGCAGAGGAATGTGGACAGCAAACACAATGTTGTTAGCCTCAATCTTCTTCGCCATGGCCTCATCAAAGGAGCGGATCTTTTCACACTGGTTAGGACCCCAAGGCATAAACCACTTTGAGTCTTGTCGGTGTTTCACTGTGTCCACACACTTAGTGGCCAAGTAGTGGACCGCTGTTGTGGGGCTGGGTGCTGGTAAGACAAATACAAACCGGGACAGATGTTAGACTGGATGTCATAGTGAGATACTGCAGCAAAATGTCTCAAGCTCCTGCCAAGCTGAATTTACCCTCACATTAATAAATCACACAAAAAGTTTGAACAGAAATCAATAAATAAAACATGAGCACTGTGCACGGACAATATTAATATCTTAGCAACCATTAGGAACAGGCAACAGGTTGGGTAACAGCCAAATCAGTCCAAACACTTTAGCAATTACTTTAACACTGTTTAGAGAATGCCTCATAGCAGGGCTTGCTCTCTCTCTGAAGTGATGGGGAGGGAAATTCCTGAAAGTCCTCGGGCACCAATTATACTGTTTACGTATTGAGATTCATGAGCTTGACAAGACTGGTGTTTTTAGTCTCTACTCACAGGAGTGTAGCAATGCCTGAGAAAAGACCCACCATTATCAAGAGAACACAAAAACTAGTCTCCTGTTGTGAAAGCTAGAGGTCTGATGTGAACGACATCTGAGAGACCTCCGAGTTTAGGTGTAGCCTCAAGACAAACGTTTTCATGTAGTAGAGATGGTGTCAGACAATCAGCATGTTAATTTAAGGGCACAGTGGACAACATGGGGGCTTTTTGCAAGTAAAACCACACCTAAATTGCAACCTAGCAAACTTTATAAAGCATTCATGTCACAATCCATGAGAGATTCATTAAACTTGCTATGCAGAAATTTGTCTCCTCGCAGTGAGAGGAATTGAACAAACACTCTTGACTTGCGCTTATGACATATGCCTCGCTGTGGATCATGTTCTTTATTTAGACTGCAATTCTTCATCTGAATGCAAAGTTTCTTTTTTATATGGATCATCAAAAACTTTTCTTGGATGCTTCCTCAGTTTTTCTGTCATGGATTGCACCAAAGTTAAAATTTCACGATAATGCAAAATACAGATTGAGAAAAGATTCAGAAACACCAGCCACTAGTCTTAACCATCACCACATGCTGCTCCCTGATTTGTCACGGTCCTAATACACTGAATGTTTTCCGAAAGAAAGCAAAGACATAAGCTTTGGTTACTTGTGGATAACTCAACACTGACATCCAATCACAGGTGGTGCTTACCTATTTGTCTATGCTAGCAGCTGTTGTGCAGTTAAGGAAATCTCTGGTCTTACTTTTTGCTATTGCAATTTGTCCTCTGTAGTATTTTCCACAACTAACACTCTGTTTCATGTTTACACCTGCACCTGCATGTCGAGTGACTGAGTTTTCAGGTGTGTTAATGCAAAAAGAGATTATTTCTGAAGTGCTAAAACACTTGTCTCAAAGGAAATCATATTTTTTAATGAATTTGTATGAGTGTGGACATAACCTGACTGAGAAAGCAAAGTAGGGCTGAAACATTAGCTGAGTAATCAATTAACTCATCAAAGGAAACATTTATCTATAAATAGTTTCAAAATATATAATTTTTCTCTTATTTTGATGCAAACAGTAAATGATGTAAGCTTCTCAGAAGTCAATCAATTGATGAAAATAATTATTATTTGCAGCTACTAAACAAAACAAATCAGTATGGATCATTTCAAAAAGTGCAGATCAGGCAAAGTGAAAAAATATGAAAACACACAGACGATTCCCACAATCTGACTCCTTACAAAACTGAGCAGACAGGCAGTGAACTGTACAATAGAACAAACAGGCACCTGGGAGTTAAATAAACCCTTCTAGGTCAAAATATTGTTTGGTGAAGGAATGAAAACTTTTGTCTAACATCATCACAACTCAAAGCTCTATCATACACCATTCTTATTGTGCTGAAAACACAGAAACCCACACTGTCGTGTAAAAGATCCCTTTCTGAGTCCCAAGGTTCTGTTATTTGGATCATGGTTTATGCGAGCAGGGCAACGACTCTAATCATTCCAGCACAACAGCTTTGAAAAGCCTTCAAAACAAGTCCTTGTTTTGCAGAACCAACTAAATGTCGGAGACTTCAAGACAAATATGCAGATGCTTCGATTTGTTTGGGAAAATCCTGAATGTGTCAAGCTGTTAGTGACGTTTCTAAGAAAACTCCATAAGCTGCAATCACTGTCGAGAGTACTAGCGGGAAGCACCGACTCACTGGGGTTAAACATGAAAGGCCTGAGTTTTCAGATGCAGCTTATGAAAAAGATTAGTGACATATCTAAGACGACTGGAAGCTGTAATCACTGTCACAGCTTCTACATGAGCAAGCACCAACTCGTGAGGAGACTGGGTTTTCCAGCATTTCCAAAAGGTCAATGAACACCGTATACGCATGAATCAGAGATTTTGTGCCTGTATGGAATGATCCTGTTACTTATCTGAACATCTTATCATTTCTGTTCACCCATAACAACAGAGCGCAAAAGGGCGGATGCCACAGTCACAGTCATAAAACTCAACCATCTTTAGGGGTATTAATAGCTGTGTAAAAATGAAATATAAAGCACACATATGCACACAGAGAGAGATCAACAAAGATGACACACTGCAGTGAATTATCTGGAACCCCTTGGAGTTCAATTATCAAGTGACCCTGTGAGTCCAGCGGCACACCGGCTCCAGTAGCCTCCACCACAGTGTGTCCAGAATAATGGCCATCCCCTCAGCCCGCTGACCCCATGCCGTGTTCCCGGGTTTGTCGGGAAACAAGGGGAGAAAAACCCCTTTCTACTCAATTACCCCCGCCGCCCCCGGCCACCGAGCAAACACAAAGGAATCTGGCTTCATTAAAACCATCTCAGCCAGGAACGAACCAAACAAGCTAATTTATCAGCCATGTAGAGAGCAAGAGGGGCTGCCGGGGACACAGAGGGACTGGCTGGTGGATGGTTTCCAGACTCACAGAGAGGCATCTTTCACACGGACTCCATCCGCTGTGTCTGTGTGGGTGGATTTGAAGAAACTTGACAGCAACTCCTATACAGACCTCAAGGCAAAAAATGCAACTTTGACAGCTGTGTGTGTTTTCGTACACCACTTTCTGTCTCAATGCAAACGAAAACTAAAGGGGGAAGGAACATGAATGCTGTGCCTGCGAGGGCGACAGGGATTCGCGGAGAAGGGGAGACACATGGGGTGGGAGGAAGTAGGAAGAAGAAGGGGGGAGGAAGGAGTGAAATGAAGGTAGAGATGCTGCCTGGGGCCCCACACAGCAGACAGACATTATATACATGGGAGGAGGTATTAGGGGGGAAAGGGGAAGAACATTCGAGTTTGGATCAAAGAAGTGAAAAATCACAAATGTTGGACGGATTTTACAGTATTTCTGTGAAGGAAATCAAAAATTATGGCTCTAAATAGGCTGTCCTGTGTTGCTTTTAGCTACACAAACCAACCGTTGAGGCACGCAGGCTGCAAACACCTTGACACAAAGCTGTGATTTAGCTGAGGTGCAGCACTGTTAAAACACGGTTCGTTCAAGCCCCAAACAAGTCAAAAATACAGCTAAAAGTTGGCCGCCATCGTCTTTTGTCCTTATGCAAACATTTACTGAGGTGTTTAGCGAAGAAGTCAACTTGAAACTGTTTTTTTTCAGCTTTTAAGGACGTTTAAACCTCTACAGGCGCGCGCGTGCACAGACGAAATGTTAGCTAACGGCAGATGTTTAAAAAAAGTGATGAAGAAGAAAAGAGAAGAAAAAATAACTTACCAATTAAACCGCCCACCATGAAGGCAAACGCCTGGAACAAAAGCAGAATAACTCCCACTATCACCAACTTTTTGGTGCTCATATTCTCAATAATAGCCCCCGCCATCGCGACGGAGTGGAAATGTCACGCAGGAGCGAGAAACAAAACGGTAATAACGTGAAGAAGAAGAGGGTAAAAAAAAAAAGAGGGAGACGAAAAATCGCTGCATCCACGGCAAGTCTGAAGCCGAGCTGGGCCCCCTCCACCGCGCTACTCCTGCCTTTCAACTTCGAAGGAGGAGGGAGAAAAAAAAGAGGAGGAAAAAAAAAACAGGAATCACATGACCGAATAGCGCCCAGCTTTATCCAGCAGCAGCAGAGGTCTGTGGAGCGCCGCCGCATTGCAATAGAGGCTGGTAATGCAGGTTACTGTGTCATTGAATGCCGGTAATAGCGCCCCTGTTGTGCAGCCTGTAGGGGCTATTTAAAGGAGGGTCCCATCTCATGTTTGGTCCTCAATAGCCGTCAACACATTGTCCTTCACAAGCTATTCTTAAACCACATCAGGATTAACTGTGTGTGAGCCTTTTTTACAACATGATGCATGACATTGGACTATTGGACTTTCCCTCATTTTTTGAGGGAAACTCATTCAACTTTTATCCAAGACTCAAGAGTTTTTAATTGTCACATGCTCATACAGTATGACTGCTTCTCAAGGCTGTGCAGTGACAATAAGACATTCTAAAATTCAGATTTCACGCAGTTTTTATGATCCAGTGACCCTTGAAATTGCTATTAGGACTCTTTTCTCATTCATTCAGTTAGATAGTCTTATTTCCCTCTACATCTGGGGTGTCAAACTCATTTTAGTTCAGGGGCCACATTCAGCCCAATTTGATCTCAAGTGAATCGGACCACTAAAATCACAGCATAGTAACCTATAAATAACCGCAACTCCAATTTTTCCCCCTTGTTTTAGTGCAAAAAGTACATTCTGGAAATGCTCACATTTAAGGAACTATCTTTTAACAAAACATTGTAAACAACCCGGTATTTCTTTATAAAAATAAGTGCAATTTCAACAACATTATGCCTCAGTTTATCGTTTACACATTACAACTTATAGATCACGGTTTATCTATTTGATTTCAAGTGGGTCGGACCAATAAAATCACAGCATAACAACCTATAAATAAAGACAACTCCAATTTTTTCCCTTTGTTTTAGTGCAAAAAAAAGTACATTCTGAAAATATTCACATTTAATGAACTATCTTTTAACAAAACAACCTGAAATTTCTCGAGAAAAAATAAGTGCAATTTCAACAACATTATACCTCAGTTTATCATTTACACATTACAACTTATAAATCACGGTTTATCTGCAAAGGCACAAAACATTCAGTCACAGGTATCTGGAACTGAACAACATAGTATTTTACTTCATGATCAAAATAACTTGTCAAGATCTAGAAATTACTTTAAATTTACACTCATTTACATATCTGTGTATTAATCCTGACCGCCACACTATACAAACTAAAGTGGGAACTATAAAGAAAGAAGGTTCATTCATCCCTCTGCCTTGTAAATGTACTAAATTTATACACAAAAAATACATAAAAGTTGTGGCGGTACAGTGGACAAATTTATAATAGCTGTTACTTTTACTGGAAAATTGCACTTCATGTCATCTCTGTAATTTTTACACTTTGCAAAGCCGTCCTGTGGGCCGTATTGGACCCCCTGGAGGGCCGGTTTTGGCCCATGGGCCGTATGTTTGACACCCCTGCTCTACATCTTGTAACACTGTTTTTGGCCTATAGCACATCCAACTTCATTGTTAACTCTTTTTATTCTGCAGCTATTCCAGTTTGCAACAGCATCATCTAACACAAATTTCTTCCCCCTGTAGCACTTCACATCATCCCTTAACACTGTTTTATGTTTCCTTATAGCTGTTCTGGTGTCACAGCATCACTTAACACTGCTTTTCTCTCTATAGCACTTCTTAAACATCAAAATTAGCTCCCATAATAAGAAAATGTAAATCTGTATTGTCTCTTTACAGCTCTTCCAGTGCAATCAACAAGATATAACACTGTTCTCTTAATAACATCATGTTTGACACCGGTCTTTCCCCAAATAATGTTTTTTACTGCAATAACAGAATTGTGGGTACGTTATCTTCCATGCCAAGCCTGTACATATGTAAATTCATCAAGTCATATATATCCATATGTAGATTCATCATGCCTCGTATTTTGTCTCCATGAGACCTTAGTTACACCTGTATGTTTTTTTAGCCTTATTGTTATTTTGTCAATTCTCGTTCTGCTTCTTTCATGTCTCATCTGTATCCAGCTGCTGTAATTTTCCCAGTGAGGCATCAATAAAGTTTATTTTGTCTTATCTTATCGTGGTTTTCCATGGGTCCGTCACTGTGAATGAGAGCTTTCATATCACACAGTCATATATTCCATTGTTACCATAAAAATAGGGATTAGTGCAGCTGTTGTTGCTCAAAATGTGGCTACAGATCATTAAATAGATCAATTCTGCCTGATGATCTATTTATCTGTCTATTGGATTCTATTTTGCAACAACTACCCTTTGACAAGAGGACCAGTGGTCATCTATCATCCTGAAATTTCACTGCTTGGTTTGAAGAGTCCTGGAATCTGATCTGAGTTGTTGTACAGTATTTGCCATCGTCCTCTGATGTGAGTCTCAGTGTGGATATCAAGGCTTTGCTGCACTGAGAGTTGACTGCAGATTGCTGTTTGGGGACTTTCTCCTCCTAAACACGTCAAATTCCCTATATGTGAAAACCTACTTAGCAATAAAAATGACTGATTCTTCATTACACAGTACCTCTAGTGGCCTTTACTAACAACTGATCTGAGGTGTGTATACTTCTGTGACTTTGGGCTACTTTGACAACACTTTTGCCTTATTTAGCACACATCCTCTGAAGTCAGTTATTAAATTTCTTATGAGAGAACAGTTGTTTAAAATCTGAGGATGTATTAGACATTCCGCTTTTGCTCAGATTTAGCTTGCAACATACCGCTCAGTGCTCTATATAACAGCTGAAAGTAGCATGGCAAAAAATAGACATTTCCAGGTTGCAATGCTGCTCCTGTTTCTTCTCGAAGAAATCTGTGTCCTGAAGGACGGCGCAGCTGTGAGCTGAGCTTTCATGTCTTCTTCCTTCGTCTTAGACAGATGCTGCGAGCTGCGAAAACAGTCTCTCCTCCCGAGAGAGTGGAGAGAAACTCAGTGAGATCAGGCTGGTGATTTCTTATGACACTTTCTGTAGGTTTGATTTAAATTCTAAACATGCTGGTGGTGCAGTGAACATTTATTCCTGTTCATAAAAGCACAGGTTTGAAACTCTGGCAGTTTTATTTAAAAGCCATTCAGGGACAAATTCAGGGTCATTTAACAAAGAGTCAACACAACTGACGTGTTTATATCACTGTAAGCCTTTTCAAATTCACAAGCACAGAATACAATTTTAAAAAATGCAGCATGCAACTTTTATAAGTGTACAACTTTCCAGTACCAGGTAAAACGTGCAAACATGTAGTTAGGAAGGAAACAGTTTCAACATGCTGTACTACTTCATTATGAAAAGCAAACAGATGTCTAAGACAAACAGAAGGAAAGCATCTCAGCACTAGTGCACTACAGTGAAAGCAAACAGACGATTTCTCCAAGTGCATAAAATAGCTTTCCTGTTTTCCCATTTCCTCATCATTAGAGGGCCTCAGTGGGTATTTGCTGAAGACGTGAAGGCAACAAGCTATTGGATGCAGCATATCAATAAACCACTTCTACAAATTAAAGATAATGCTACCAGAGGACACTACTGGACTACTGATGTGATGCATTCCTGTTGACAAAGTCCGGTGCACTGCACCGTGACCAAGGCATAGAGGCAGCCATTCAGCCTGATAACGGTATTAACATTGGTTTTGGCACTTAGGGATCAGAGTTAAAATGAACAAAAATGGCAGAGTGGAGTGTTGGGCAGGTAAAGGAGTTAAAATGAGGGGAAGAGCCTGGAGTTTTGTGCTTAGAAACGTGCACGGATTCTTTCCAATGGATCTGTGTCCCACATCTTGGGATCCCAAGCCTGGAACCAGCCAGTGAAAGTTGGAGGCTCTGCTCCCTGTTTGATGGTGGTGATGGGAAGTCCTTTGCGACCAGATGGGTCTGAGTCTACATAGTCTTTAGCTGCATCACAAGAAACAGGTGGAGGAAGGAAAAGACAAAGGAAGGAGACAGAAAGTGAGAACATCCCAAAATCCAATAGCTGACTGAACTTTTTTTTTTTAAATGGCAAAAATTGTTCTGTTTTTAACTATTTTACAGATTTTCACTGTTAAAAGTTAAACTATAGATTTGAAAGGCATTGTTTCTTTGAAAAAATGCCCCAAATGACACCAGTTATCTGAGAGAGAAGCTATAAAAACAGTCCAGTGGACCTTGAATGACTCATCTGTGACGTGTCGTTTCATTTGAAAATTAACCAAATCTAAACTTGAAAGCCACTTTATTCTGCGTGTCTCATTTAAAAGGCATGTAGAGTAAAATGGCTTTAAACAGAGGTTTATTTACAGCATCCAGATTTTGATAAGAACAAAAATTTCTGTGCTCCTCAGAACAATTTCAATGCCATTAGTCACTCAGCTGCAACTGAGAGTTGCGTGACAAAACTTTAGGGACTTGCTGGCTGAAATGGGTTGAACTGCAGGCTGTGTTTACACAGAGCAGATTATGGAAGCAAATTCTAAATGTTAGTAAAATATCTACAGCATGCAGAGTCATTATTCTTCTTAGTATTGGTAACAGTATGTTAATTGTCATCGTGTTTGGTGTGCAAGAAGCCTTTTCAAGCTTTTACTTTTTCCAAACCCAGCTGCTATGAAACCCAAATGTCTCCAGCGGCATATATCTAATGAAAGACAGTGTAATCTGAGAGGTTTATTTGTTTCTCCCTTTAGAGCTGTAGTGCAACACACCTATTTTCGGTGCTCCGTTCCTTTCCTCTGCATTCGCGTCTTTGCCAACCCAAAGGAAGAGCTACAGGGAGGAGAGACACATCCACAGTCACTCAGATGTCGCAGCAGAGTTTTACATTTAAGTCATACAGAACAAAACCCTGCTTCTATCTGGTGCGCAGAGTTTCGAACACTGCCATGACTCTGCACGTGTGGCAGACAGGTAATCTTACCTGGTCCCAGGTATCCAGGATCATGACGTCATCAGTGGCCAGATCCGACTGAGTGAAGTCTCCTGGAACTTCCTCCACCTGAGAGACAAAACAAAAGAAGACTCAGACTGACTGTGAGCGGGCTAATGCGTATTTGTCAGTATTTTGTTTGGTTCCCTGACTTACGATGAGTCGTCCAGTTTTGTTGGAGCAGCCAAACAGACGTGGCTGTTGGACCGTGTTCTGCAGACTCTTTGAGGTCTGATAATCCTTCTTTCCCCCCAGAGCAGACCAGAAATCAGCTGGGAGGAAGGAAAAACACAACTGCAGTCAGCTATGAGGACTTAGTTCCATATAATCGCTGCTTTGTTTCATCGAACAGGAAATGAACAACAACCGCTGTGGGGCCAGTGAGTAACAAGCAGCATCATCTTTTTAAATCTAATCACAAACAGAGCAGAAATGTGGTAGCTATGTCTTATCGGGTGATCAGTCATTAGTGTAACTGAGTAGAGAAGCCAGATCTGAATGGCTAAACACAGCCTGCAGCAATTAGACATGATTCGATTTTTAGCTTTTACACCCTTCTGCCTTTTAAAAGGACGATTAGCACAACCTTTAAAACAGCACTTGACTTGACTGGGGGTCAAAAATATTCCATAAAACATCACCTGTTAGATAGAGTAAAAAAAAAAAAGCACTTCAACTGACTCACTCTGGTCCTGCAACCTGGAATAATCTGCAGAACAATCTAATGCTTAACTCATTTTTATCATTTGGGTAATTCAGGCTTTCAGTTTCATGTTATTTTACTTCCAGCTGCTTTTGTTTTAGGTGATTCATTTGTTTTTAAATCTTAAATGCTCCAAGTAATATTGTCTAATCTTGACTTTTAACATCTTTTTGCTATCTAATATTCTTATTTGTGTGCTGACATATTTTATTCTATCTTCTAGGCCTTCTTACCTCATTGCAGTCCAAGTTGAAAAAGAGGTTGAATGAATGAATGAATGAATGAATGACCTCACATTCAACACTTTCTTTTAATGGCAAGTGAGAGTTGCCATTAAAACTGTGATAAATGCAGTGTGTTGGAGACCCACCTGGCTCTTTGCCCTCTGACACCTGGGTGACCGTTCCACCCAGGAAGCCCACCACATGTTTAGCCGCCGTCATCTCCTCATCGCTGGCGCCAACACCTCGCCACACGTACAGCGCCTTCGGAGACTTCAGCACAAACACGTCATTGGTGTTCAGATTGGAGGCAGTGGGTTCGACCTGAGGAACAGATGAGAAAAGGAGATCAGAACTCTGTACGCTTCCTGAACGTACACATAAACTCACGTTCTGCAAACCAGTTTACCTCCACGGCCCGGGTGGCGCGGCAAGAGCTCTGGCGGATGTGGAAAAGGCGGGTGCCGCCGGCCTTCGACTGTCCGCCTTTACGAGACGTTCCTCCGCTGTGGATGATCATGGGTTTGCCCTGGAAGAGGCTCATCAGGTGAGGAGGCTCCTGACCCTGAGTCACTCGTACCTGTGGATAGGTGGAGCCAAATCATTACTAATATTCAGCAGAGAGAGAGGAAGCTTCTCGACTTTTCTAGTTTAACCTGCAGGTACTCAGGTAAGTAGAGTAACAGAATAAGTGAAGCACAAACAATTAATATACCGTCATACCACCTCAAATCATCAGGAGCTTTCTGATTTGCTTATTTTTATCATAAACTGTGGATATTTAAAATACCATCTGTGAAAGTTTAGATTTATCTATCAAGTACTTGCAAGTACTTGTAAGTACTACTTACAACTTGCAGCAGATTTTTTGCACATTGAAATCCGAGGTTACGTTCAAACGACTTTCACAGTTATTTCTTTTCCTACCATTGATTTAGCATTTGTAAGATTAGACAAGTAGATCAAACATATTATGATTATGATTGAGTTGAAATATGAAAAACAATTAATGCAAAGTTCCATCTTCGAGGACATACGAACAAAAAAATAATACTGCATAAGTCACATTGTTCAAAAGTGAACCATTTAAATCATACGAAGCTGTATGTCACAATAATTCAAAGCAAAACACTTTTAAATATAATTATTGATCACAAAGAACAAAAAAGATATATATTTTTTTGTTTAACTTTCATAACAGATTGAGCAGGTGTGACAAGTTGTACCACAAAAATAAGAGTCCTGGTGGTAGTTTTCCTAATACAAAGATTTTTTAAAATGTTTTTTTAATATGTGCATATTTTTTAAATTTTCTGACCCATTCCAATCTAATGATGTTGTAAAATATCAGTCAGAGGGACCAAACCAGTACTTTAACTTTAATTCTTTAAATAAATTCCTAATGTTCATGTACTTTTACTTGAGTACAGGCTTTTCATGTAGTATTTTAACCATGCTCTTTTGGTATTTTTGCATAAGTAAAGGATCTGAATGCTTCCTACACCACTGGATGATTACATGATTAAATCAAATTAGGACACTTTGCTAACTGAATTTCATACCATAATGAAATAAAACATTTAAAATCCTCAACCATAGTTGCATGGTTTCCAAATACTTGCAAGCACAAGTACGGCCCTTTATAAGACACCTCTGAAATAGCTTTATGTCTTCATTATTACTCCTAACTATCACTAAGGGTGAAGTTTGTACCATACTTTGATGCTTGACTCTTGTAGTTCCTGTACATTTCATATGAAACAGTTCCAGAAAACTAAAGACACACTGCCCTCTGCTGGCTGTCTGGGGTAGTGTGTTATTTACAGGGGGTGTGTTGACATAATTCAGCTGTACTAAATCCTCTAACTATTCAGGGACTTGAACCTTCATCAGCCAAACTCTACAGTCTTCTGTCTCTGCGATCTCATCAGATATAGAACCTCAGAAAACAACCTTGTACCACTTATGTGCAAATGTTGATCAACAATTCCGTTAAAAAAAATAAAGAGTAAACATCACAAGCAATTGTGAAAGTTTCAGGTTAGTTGGTGATTATGACACTTCAGCTGCAACTTCTTACTCAACTTCCACCATCTGCTTCTAATAGTCAGAGAACTCCAGCAGCAGTAACTCATGAAGAAAAAAATACTCCACTAACCCTAACTGCATTATTTTTAGTATTTCTTTAATTCTAGTGGTGGCAGAAGTATTCGGATATTTTATTTAAGCACTAATATAGCAATGAAGCAATACTCCAATAAAAGTTGTGCATGAAAAGTTAAAGTTTTAAAGCAAAAGTACTAGTTTGGTTGCTCTGACTGACATATTATAAATCACATTATTAGAACATTAATAGAGAAGCATCAGTGTGTCAGCAGTATGTTACTGTTGTAGCTGCTACAGGTTTGAACTACTTTATATACAGTTTTAAATGCAGAAACAGCAGATAAAACCAATTTTTGTTTTCAGTTTTTTGGATGTCTTCCTCAAATCTTAGATTTTTTATTTTTTTTTAAACATTTACAGAATGTTTTTTGAAGCCACAGAGGTAGACACCACTGTTTTAACATTTACCAATGTGTTGTATTTTAAAAGCATGTTAAATGATCCGTTGTGTTAACTCTTCTTCATCAGAAAAGTAACTAAAGCTGTTAACTAAATATAGAGGAGCAGAAAGTACAACATTTTGCTCTGAAATGTAGTGAAGCAGGGCTATATATTGCGTAATGTACAACTCAACAGACTCGTTTCTATATGTGAATGTGATCAGTGAGTCGAGTTCTAACCTGAACTGGGGCTCCTCCCATTGAGTCATCCATCCTCACGGTGAGGAACGCTGAAGCTGCCAGTTCATCCTGCGTGCACTTCAGCCCCTGCCTGACAGAGTAACACACATCCAGCTCTGGGTCATTAACAGGTGTGATCTCAGACTGGGTGTGGTGGGATGAAGTATGCACAATCTGCCACAACTTGTCATTAACAGTCTGCTACACAGATTCTACTCTTCTTGCTTTGCGTGAGTGGACCTCTTGTTTAACCCACCAGGTGTAAATGATGTGCTGCTCCCTGCTTCCCTGTCTGTAGCTGTAGAGGATGAGGTAACAGTCTCCACCGAAGAACTGACCGTAGGAGGAGGGATCCACTGGAACGTTGTCGCCATTCTCAACACGCCAGATCTGAACAGCAGAACCACAATGTGTGCAAACAGCTCCCCGCTCTGTTAATCTGTGCCATGTTTTCACTTTTTGAACACGCTCCTACCTGGACCTTGCCCTTGCCGTCGTCCACCATGCCGTGCTGGGCGGCCATGGCTTTGTTTGAGTGCAGGGAGGAGGCATCGAAGGGCACCTGCTCCACTTTGGCGATGCGGCCGATGGTGTAGGCCTTCCTGGGGCCTGTGGTCTCATCCTTGTCCCTCCAGTCGCTGAAGAACTGCTTGAACAGAGTCGTCTCGCCTCCTGCAGGGAGCACCTGGATCTGCAGGTCAAACTCTTCAGTTAGTGCAACTCATATGTGACTTTTCTTCCACAATATTTAGATTTTCTCTTGTTTTTTTGTGATTAAGTGCGTGTCAGGTTTACCTGTGTTTTGTTGGAATACCCCTTGTCCTTGATGAACTGCTGACCTGCAGACATGGCTGCTTTACGCTCTGATACGTTGGCCTTGGGACCTGTTTACAGTCAGTTAAGACATAATACAATAAGAATGCGATAACTTGTGACTCATCTTCACTCAACGGCAGGTTTATAGTGCAAATATATATAAAGAGGCTTTGTTCAGAGTAGAGGTGTCGCAATATACCACAAGAAATGGTTGTAAATGACAATATCCCTAATATTTTTTTAAAAATATGATTGATATTCTGTATAATACACATGTGATGAGTAATAATCCAGTGCCAGTAACTACAGTATTGTTGTTCATTTGCACAACGGACCCAAAATGCAACACGAAGAAAATTTTGAGTGATTGCTTTAATCAAATTTTCTATTAATTTTGCAATAATATTATCATTCTGAATACTGCTTGCTGCAATAATCATGTAATGACAGTCTGATAGAGTGACGCTATTATTATTTTAGACTGACCTATGATACACCCGTGAGGCTTAAAAATCTATGAAACTCAGCACTGACCAGAATTAGATTGTGAATTGTGAATCAGAGACAGAGCATCTGTGTTTCACTTGTTAAACCTAAACCTAAGAGATGTAACAAGAGGTAAACACACATTTTCCAGCTGTTTGTTTCTAGAAAAAAAATCACCATGTGAACAGCGAGGGAAGCTAAAAGCTAATTTAAGGAGCTTAATCACTAAATTTTCTGCAGCATTATCAAGGTCTACGATGCTGCAGTCACCTTTCCACACAAAGATGTTCCTGTCCACCCCATTGTCCAGGATGTAGCACTCTTCAGGAGACAGCATGGCCTGCTTGAAGGGGCTGGAAGGAGCCACAGACGTGACCTTCATCGAACCAGATGCATCTGAGATCTATAAAAACAAAGGGACAGCATCAGCTATCAGCTCTGTTCTCAAAGTGCAAATTTAACTGAATACATATTTCTTCAGCATCCTTTAATTGTTGCAAAAGGCCCTGAAATGTAGACTTTATATTGTGTGAGTTCCATATAAAGACAGAATGTGAGATGCTCTTTATGTCATGTGAGCCTCAAATTTGAGATTTACACCCTGGTTTAAGAAAGTCGTGGTCAGTGAAGTCAAATATGTGGGCATCTTTAGAGCTCATAGGGAGTAGATAGAGGCTATAAAATTCAAATTTTGGATTTCAAATTCAAATCAGCTCCACAGGATTGCAGCACAGTCCTGCTCAGTGGAAATATTCCTTTGTAACTTGAAGTCAGTGATAATTTAACTCAGCTGACTGTCACTTGTGCTTCTCACCATGTAGAGGACACCCTTCTTCTTGTTGCCAGTGTCCACCTTGTCGTCATCCGGAGTGCTGGGAGCAATGGCGGTTTTGGGCCCAAGAACCTGCAAAACGAGCAGAGGAATTCATCCCTACGTGTGTCATAATTAGCATAAGTTTTATATAGAGAGTGGAGGAGTGATTAGTGTCGCAGGTTCTGTCCTACGGCGCCACATGGATTAAAAAAAAAGGTTTTGATGAATTGAAAGTAAACTCTGTAAACCTCCCCTCCCCTCTTTCTCTCTCATTAGGCCTCTCTGCAGTTCGCCCTCTGCCCTTGTTGTAAAGAAGTGTTTACAATGCCGCCTTGGCACAGAGTTGGCACATCACAAAGGACAGCATTGTGTCCAGTGGTTCCCACGCTGACTAACTCACTAGCAGTGAAATGCATTAATCACACTTATAGCTTCCCCTCTGTAGCGATCAGTGTTGAGGGTAAAGTTTGATGAGGGTTCTGCAGAAATGAGGAATGCGTGGGACTGACCTCTGTGAGTTTGGCCGGCTCTTCACCTTCCTCCACCATCTGCAGCTTCGCTCGGCCGTTTCTCTCATTGTCTCTGATGTCGATGGCGACCTCAGAGGCCTTCAGACGCTCAAATCGGTTACACTCGCTGCCGCACCACTGGTAGATGTCCTGTAGGAGAGAACCACACAGAGAGAGGGAGTACTAAAAGGTTGTAGGCCTTCACTATTTCACAGGAAACATATTCTTTACAGTGTAAACATCTGAGTGTACTGACATACACGGTAATTCTTACTAACAAACAGAACAATAACTAGTCCGAAGAACATATATGATAAACTTCATTAAAAAAAACATACGAGTGGTAATTTGCTACCATTTTGCACTATTTAAGAGGTCATCTACATTGATTTGACAGATTCCTTTTCAAATAGAGAGTATAAAGTACATGATGAACTCCTAAAATATGTTACATTGCAAAAGATTAAACAACCCAACAGTAAAATGGTATTAACTCAATACTGCATCTGTAATTCACCAATATACTGCAGCAGTATAGCATGCCTAGCTGTCATTCTCTGCACTGAGTAATTATGCTTTTGATATTTTAAGTACATATAGATGGATTTTTGCCATAATTTCACATTCTTATATGCTCAATTCTTCATTCGACCTTGATTTTAACTGAGTAGTAGTATAGAGGCCTCACTTATAATACCGACAAGTAAGTTAATAAACATACACAACAAACTTGATGGTAGAATGATGGTAAACCTATTTAAAAGGACAGATTTTCACTATATTACCATTATGAATATTTAGAGAATTTAAATTCGACGTAAATGGACCAGAACAGCTGGATGTATAATAAGAGGGAAATAAAACCTAAATTGCCCTGAGGACAATAATGAGTTGAGCTTTAGATTGCTCTGGAGGTTATTCCAGGTTGCAGTTGCACATTAAGTCAAACTGGATTTTCCTAGTTCAGGGAAAAACTGTTGGCACATGCAAGGAATGCAATTATTGCTTTGGAAAGGGCTGGCATTAAAATGCAAGAAATGAAATGGGACAAAACCAGTGAGGACTTTTTAAATGAATAAATCTAAGCAGCATCTGTCATGCCTTAATAAGAGTGAGGGCCACCCAACTGAAAGTGATGAGTATTATAACTATTAGCAGTGACAGATATTAGTGTGGAGTCACAGCTGAGGTATGCATGTATAACATATCTCCATAATCCTCAATAAGTATTTCCTTCAATGCAGTGGAAAATATGATTTATTCCTGTGAAAGAAACATATTTTTGTGCACTCCCTATTTTAGTCATATATTAAAGTCAACTCTGTTTATAGTAAAAAGTAGAAGATTCTGATAATCACTATTTTTGACTCATCACGTTGTGAAACTAAAAGAGAAAAACAGCTCACCTTTCCCAGGTCGATGATGAAGCAGTCTCCCTTGTTGAAACTGCTCCAGGTCAGGTCAACCTCAGTGGCTCTGATGACCCTGCGACCCTTGACATGAAGCAGGCGTTTCACGTCCATATCGTTGGTGACCACGTGCTTGAAACCTGAGGCCACGCCGCCTTTCTGTGACATAAAATGATCATTTGGATGAGGTTTAATGCATGGAGAACTGCCCTAAAATCTCAGCAATAAAGGAAATGTGTATAGGAGCACGATTAAGGGACAAATTTTACATCACATCCACAGTTTTAGCTACAAGGACTGAGGTTTGACGCATGATCTGTAGAGATGATCTTAGAGCTGTGGAGGTGAAATGAGGTTTCAAGGAGGCACTGAAAAACCACAAGGAACAAAGGACTGCAAATTGTGCTGCCAAAAAAAGGGATGGTCACAGATAATAAACTCAACAAATCTTATCAAATGAAATGAACATGATACCCTCTGGACAGGAGGAGGATCATGTCTGTTCTGCAACAGTGTCGTACCTGAGGCTGAGGATTGTGGCGTAACGTGCCATCCTTGGTGAAGCCATTGAGCAAAACAAGCAAATGCAAATTAAACGCTGCAAATGAGCAACAGAAAGACGTGATGTGACAGCTTCTATGGGTTTGAAACTGAAGCTGGGATCACCAGCGACAAAGAACGATGTCCTAGTTCCTAAACTCTCCATCTCCATCTTCCTCCACAGCTCCACACAGAGCGCAGAGTCTTTAGCATTAGCATCTGGAGGAGTGGCAGTTCAGACCTCCAGAATGAAAACCACATTCACGCTGATTGCCTTTGTGCCGAGGACCAGTAAAATTTTCCATGGCAACAATGCAGGCTCTGTTTATTGTATGGATTGTTTCCTGACAGTGGAGTTACCAAAACTATGAAGAGATAATTAGGTTTGGTTCTGTTTCTGTCTGCTTCCTCTGTGTGAGTGCACGACCCAACATGTGCAGAGCAGAGTTTCAGCCCCACAACAAAACTAGTAAACAAGTATTTGGGATAATTACACTCAGCTATAACCCAGGACGGGGGATGGATCTGTTTCATGGCAATGAGAAGCAGATGGCTGGTAAAAGTGACTTCGCTTGTGCTTCAAAATGTCGTCCTTTGAACAGGCCGGTTGCCGGGTTATAGTCGATCAGTCAGTCGGACACACCCTGAGATGTAAATAGCAGAGAGGGAATGTTGTGTTTTCTCTGAACTTAAGACTCATCAGCTTAACTGCATGCCAAAGTTCACGGGACAATGATTAAACTGTAGCTATATTTCGGTCACAGAAACTTCTGGGGCAGATCGTTGCTCGTTGTGTGTAATATTAGTCATCATAACTCTCACTGTTTATGAGAGTTATTCTTACTTTATAGTTTAAAAGGGTGTATTTTTTAACTGCAGACTGAAAACACAACAAAACAGAAGTGAAAACTTTCCAGGATTGTTGTTTTTCATACAGTCACTGATCTAGAGCAGTGGTTCCTAAGACTGTCATGTTTGTCTACCTGCAGCCTGTCATCGAGGTTGTGGTTGAAGAGTCAGAAAAACTGTGTCACGTCTTTTCCTAAACACTTTTCTCTGACCTCAGTGGAAAACATCCTGAGGTCAAGGAAAGATGTGACGAAGAATTCATGCGGATGTAGGAAAACACAAGTGTGGCACTCGGAAAAACCAACTGTACGCTACATAATCATGACGTTGAACATTCTTGTTGCTGCCACAAGAAATTATGGGACTGAATTATCTCCTTTTCTTTTGCAATGGACAGTAAAATGTGTTGTACGTTAAAGGATCTAAGAAAGGAAGCTCTGAAGCACCTTTCCTCAGTTCAGTTCAGTTCAGTTTTATTTATATAGCACCAATTCACCTCACTCGTCATCTGTGAGGTGTAGACCTTACAAGACTATGTTATAGACAGTAACAAATACAAAGATTCCCCTTCAGTCAAGTTCCTTGGAAGCAGTAAGAACAAAATGTAAAAAAAAAAAAAAAACATCTGACAGAACCAGGCTCAGGGAGGGCAGAGATCTGCCTCCACTGGTTATAGGGTGAGGGTAAATGCTAGCAGATAGCTTTCAGAGAATTTGACTAGCTCTTATCATAGCAGCCACTTAGATTCTTCCAGGTCACTTTACTCAGTTAAAAACCCTCCAAATCAAAAAAAGACTACTCATATGAAACCTGCAGACCCAATAGTGTGATACTGGATTCAGATGTATCAGTACTTGGAGCTAAATGCTAATGGAAACACACCGACTATGCTAACCACAGCAATTAGCACAAAACACAAAGAACCACTGAGGCTGATGGGAATGTGGTTAGTTTTTGAGGTATTCACAGACTAAATAAACTACAAATTTAAACTGACGATGCTGCTTGATGATGTTAAGGGATCACCAAAATCATCAGGACCAGGGACTTCATGACAATCTATCATCTCCAGGCTGTGGAGAGAGTTCAGTCGGGCACAACAGAAAATACTGTGTTTGGTATTGACATGAGGAACTGTAAGAGTGAACTGATACTGAACAACATCACACTAACTAACAGGAACTTTGTAGTCGCTTGTTGTAAACCATGCAGATTCTGAGAACAATGTGTATGGAAGACTTGGGATGACAAATATGTATTACCATCTATGAATTGAGAGGAGCAGTTCATTGTTTATTAGGATTCTTTTCTTTCTTTAATTATTTTTCCATATGTATATGTTTACTGAAAAAAGGAATAAAGATATTGTAAAAAAAAGAAAGTTTGTGAACAATCATCTCAGTGATTTAAAATAGGTATGAAAGATAGATAGATAGATAGATAGATAGATAGATAGATAGATAGATAGATAGATAGATAGATAGATAGATAGATAGATAGATAGATAAATAGATAGATAGATAGATAGATAGATAGATAGATAGATAGATAGATAGATAGATAGATAGATAGATAGATAGATAGATAGATAGATAGATAGATAGATAGATAGATAGATAAATAGATAGATAGATAGATAGATAGATAGATAGATAGATAGATAGATAGATAGATAGATAGATAGATAGATAGATAGATAGATAGATAGATTTCACATAATTTAGGTTTCATTCTATAAATGTTTTGTATTGTAAGTGGTCTTTAATGATATGATTTGTAAGCCATGATGGTAATGGTTTTTGAATTGAACAAAGGTCTTGTTTGTATTGAAAGTGGCAGACAGACCTATAAAACACTGACATACATGCAAAAACAATACCTCTAGGTTAAAGATAAATATTCTAAATTTATGCAGGAAAATGCAGCTCTTCTTACGTCCTACAGCTGCAATCATTTCTCGATCTCTTGTGAGGACCCTCAGGTTGAGAACCTGCGATCTAAACTTATGACTGCACAGTGAAGCTCACCTGGTACTTGATGCCTGACTTGAAGTATCCCAGAAACGTGGTGGACTCGCAGTTCTGCACCTCCCTGAACTGCACCGGCCCTCCGCCCAGGAAGTCATCCAGCTGTGTGGCAAAGATGGCCGCCGCCCCGCTCTCGTCCTGGGAACACTCATCCCCTGCAGAAAAACAGACGTTCGTACTTACACAGTTAGAAATAATTTCCTCACACTGATGCTCAAAGATGGTGTTTCTCTCAGAACAAAGTGCAGCACTTTAGTCTCTGCGGTGACCTGATGGGACTTCTGAGTCACGACTGGAGACTTTAAATCACATCAACCACAGCTGCAGCAGCGTCGCTTTGCATCCTGCTATTAAAGTCAGATGGCACACAGCATGGACAAAACTAGTTCATAATTTTACATGACTAACATACTTCCCAGACAGAGGGATTAATTGTGTCCCCATGTTATTTCTACTGTAACATCTTACAGATGGGGTTGCACTGGGGGAGAATTGGCAGAGTCCAAACAGCAAAAACATGCTGGGACCCGTCTCTTGTGGCCTATTGGGGTATTCCAGATGTGAGTCATGCAGTCTATTCATTTAGCTCGCTGTTTTTGTTATGCAACAGAAAATTTACTGAGGCTGGAAAATGTAGCTGAGAAAAAAAAGTAGTTAAAGTTGTTCGACGCTGCATGAACTGAGGCTGGATGAGCAGAGAGCTGTGCAGCGGAGCGGAATTTCACAAACTGGTGTGACTTTAGGGCAGGAAATTTCAGCGGCTCATACAACAGAGGATGTTTCATCGTTGAGATCAGGAATTTGATCTTGAAACCCGCAGCTTTAATGTCGCAACAACATGATGAAGCACTACTTGCTCTGTAGTCTCATCACATCTAAACCTGCAGTACATGAGAATGTTTGCAGGCTTGGAGATATCAAATTTCATTGGAGTTTAAACTTCTGCCATGTATGTACATCCACAGTACGTGTATCAGCTTTGGGGGAAGTGACTTTTAAAACTGTAAATGTGTCACTTAAGTTTAAATCTGACTTCAAAAGGCAACTAAACACATCGATGAGGCATGTAAGTTCCCCTGAAAGCATGAATTGTGAAATTTTATGGACAGTATGCTGTTTTTGCACTTCTATTTTTCAGTGTCTTCATCATTGTGTGTTAAATAAAGCTGTTACTGACGTATGATTAATGCATGAAGGCAAAGAATCACTGCTGCTCCATCACCGTTAACCCTCATGTCGTCCTGCGGGTCAAAATTAACCCGTTTTAAAGTTTGAAAATGTGGGGAAAAATATATATTTTCACAGAGAAACTTCTGATGTCCACATTTTCAATATTTTTGGGAAATCTTTGGACATTTTTTGGTGGAAAAAAAGAAATGTTAAAAATGTTTCTTAAGAACATTCACAAAAAAATCTACCAAAAATTTTGCTGGATTTTGGTCAATTTTTATGTGAATGTTCTTAAAAAAATATTAGAAGTTTTACTGATATATATGTAATCACTTTAGATATTTTTAGGATTTTTTTTTGAAGATTTTTACTCATTTTTTGAAAATATTTACAAGAATTTTCTTGCCAAATTTGGGGGATTTTTTTAAAATAAAACTTTTAACCGAAACTTTTAGGGAATTATTGGAATTATATTAGTGAAGGTTTTGCAAATTTTCAGAAATTTGAGGATTTTTTTTGCTGAATTTTTGTATTTTTTTCAGACAAGGAAACAGTATTTTTTGGTGCCTGTAAATGAAGACAACAGGAGGGTTAAGTAAACTAAATTTACCTCAAAGATCAGAAAAAACTCTCTGTCTTAACATCGACAACTGTAACACAAACCAAAAGATCAAACCCAACCCTCCATAGTGCTGAAAGCAGGCAGCAGTGGCTACTTAGTATTCATATTCTCACTAATAGGAATATCAAAAGCTTTATAAATGCTTTATTTGTTGCTTCAACCATAACAAAAGTGGGAAATAAGGGGTTCCTCCAGAAGCAGAACCTTCAATATATAACACAATCAGTCACTCAGAGGCATAAAGCCAGCAGGGAAACAATAAAATAATATTCGTCAGACAATAAAACCTTTCAAAAGATAACAGAATTTAAGAGGGGGAGAACACAAGTGATAGTGTTTAGGGAACATGCTACAGTTCAGTGGCTTCTGCTGTCATAGTTCAAGACTGTTCCTGTTTTGAAAGCACTACTGACATCCAAAAAGAGACAGGAGGATTTCACTGTACAGATTCTTTGTTTTGTTTGTTTTGTAATACACGCAGCTGTATTTTAAGCTTAATAAATAGCTCAATTGGGATCGTTAAATTGTATCGACTGCTCCTATGTGCTGCCACAGAACGCCGTCTTGTGTGTTGACGTCTTACCCAGCCACATGTGAATGTTGTGCGACGGTGCCGCGGTGGTGAGGAGCAGCAGGTAGGCGTCCCCGGTGTAAAAGCTGCCATGCAGGGCCTTGGGAACTGGTTTGAGGTCCAAGTTCTCGATGCGCCACACCTGCAGGCCCGGCTCCTTCCCTGCAGCTTCAAACTCCTTATGGGAAACCATGGTGCTCTGAGACAAACACAGGATGCAAAGACATAATGTGGAGATGCAGGAAGCCAGAAGGAGTGATTTTAATGATTTTTGCCTTGCAAAACTTTGCTGAAAATGGACTCTTGTAAATCCGTCCTAATGCAAGCTGAGGACACAGAGGAGGAAACAACAGAGAGAAAGCAAAAACATAATGTGAAGTGGTTTATTGGCATCAATACGATGATGTGTCTCCTGAGCAATGCATGCTTGTGGGTAACAACTGAGAAG
The DNA here is from genome assembly GCF_022539595.1 of Amphiprion ocellaris. NCBI lineage: Eukaryota > Metazoa > Chordata > Actinopteri > Pomacentridae > Amphiprion > Amphiprion ocellaris. The sequence continues at coordinate 11,816,319 of NC_072775.1, read as the reverse complement.
CCACAGTGAGTAAAAATACATGTGCTATCTTAACAGGAGGCCTCACTGTGTCAACAAAACCAGACAAACTAGTTTCAAACCTTCAATTACTGCTGCTCCTGTCACATGTATAAATTGTTCACATATATCACATGATTTTCTTACATTCTTTGTTTCAGACGTCAACTGTATGTCCATGAGAGGTGAAAATTGTTTTGTAGTTTGTGTGTTTTTTGTTTTTTTTTGGGTAGAATAAAATAATCATGCATGGGTTTTTCTTATTAGCGATTCCAAAAACGCATTAAAATCATCTTAAAATTAGACTCATTATAAAGAAAAGCTTAATAATTTTCCGGTTTTGGGTCACGTTTATATCAATTTTGTCACAGTGGATTCAAGAAGGGGGGAAAAGCCTTTCAGAATATCTTCATTTATGAAAATGAAGCTGTATAAGATTGTCTGAGATGAAGTGCTTTTAAAGTGCGAAACCGAACTGATGCAGGAACTTTGCACCTTCATGGGCAGATATTTAATCAGTAAATCATATCTCTGCTAAAATAAACACAACTATCACCCTGGTACCAACAAAGCCGTACATGCATGACCCACTTCCTTAAAGTAATATAATTCTTTTTTTTTTATAGCTGTCGGGAAGTAAAACTTGATATTTTTATTACTATTTTATGTGCAGATTGTCTTGATAAACTGTGAGCAAACTGGCATTCAGGTTTACAGGACGGTTTTTAAATATCAAACTGTATCTCTTTGCACCACGAAGGTTGAAAGATTATATAGATTGTCACTTGGTGTGATTACACAAGAGCCAGATTACGAGTCTGTGTGGAAGCAGGATTACTGTAGCTGACGTCGCCTGTGATGACACAAAAACTGCTTCTTCAACACATCCACTGTCCTCTCTGATCCACATACAGTGCAGTCAAGTCTCTACCGCTCATTATTGACACTTATTAAGAGATTCCACTGTGAAAAACCTGTCGCTCACACCAAACAGACATAATCCAAACACATCACCACCTCCTGAAGGAATATTGTTGCTGTGGAGTTTGCTCAGCTTTGTTTAAATGAGCAGCCTGCAGCTCAGGTTTCAGAGATGAGACAACACCCAGTGGATATCCTGGAACACGCTGATCGATAAGTGCTGCATCATGCACAAATGTCTGGAGGATTCGTGTGCATTAAGTGTCTGGGATAAGATGCACTGGTCAGAGGAGATTATTACTGCAGGTCTGTGGGGATAATTGCTGGAAGAGCATCTCTAAGTTCATCTAAGCCAGCTTTTCTGGTTGAACACACACCAGATTGCTTTGTTGCTTCTCTTATTCATTCAAATAGAAACTTGCACATGCATAGATGTCAAAATAAAATAAAATTATGAATCCAGGAATTAATGGAGCTGCTTCCATTTTTTTCCCTTTTTGTAGTATTACATAACATCCAAACTACTACTTCCTGCACTTCTTTTGCAGCTTTCTGCGCTTCATTTTCATTCACGAGATAATACCAGATAATAAAGACAACAGGAAAAACCCTCCAAAATAACCTATAAGTCAGTGTTTCCATCAGAAGCTGCTTTGGATCCTCTGTTTTCGTCTCTGTGGCTGCTGTGACTCATGAAAGCGAAATGAACGGAGACTTTGCACATCTGGAAAATTCACTCACTTCAAACTTCAGGGAGGGGAAAAAAATGCAGAAAAAGCGCTGCGATCGTGAGTGAACATCGCGACTTGTGCAGCTTTAATCTGAGGTTTTGCGCACGGATTTTTATCTTTTTTGAACGGACTGACTGACAGATTCACGTCCAGTGTCCTGAATGTGCCAACACGTGCATGCAGGCTGACTGGAATAAACAGAGAAATAAAAGTGAACTTACAGTTTGCAAGATGAACCGGGAGAGGATCAGAAGCGCTGATGGAGGTTGTAGATGTGGGAGTGAAGCGAGAAAAGAGCGTCTTTGTGCTTTAACGTGTAGCAGGGGAGGAGGAGGAGGTCGGGGAGTGTTTATGGTCTGTCTGAGGAGGAGGAGGAGGAGGATTGAAGCACTGATTGGTCGACAGCAGCACAGTGGACAGTGTAGACATGATTCTGTGCGAAAGATGCTTTTTAATGTCTTGTGAAAATGTAAAAAAATTTCCATTTCAGTTCTCTGTGCTGCTTCCTGTGCAGAGCAGATAGGAGGGACAAAGTTCATTTACATTCTCGAATCAACAGCTGTGTGTTTGACTTTGGATTTAAGGCATTATGTGACTGGAAAAATTACAGTGAGGATACACGTTTAATTCCCAGTGAACTGAGGAAGCAACAGCATTCAAATTAATTAATAGGAAATGGTTGCAATTTCTACTTTAACTGGTTTAATTTTAACCCGGACACGTGGTTTGACACTTAACCTGGTAAACATCACGCAGCTTCTGGAGTGTTGTTTCCTCCTGTCATATTTTTAGTCACTGTTGAATCATTTTTTAGGATAAAGTCCTGCATCTCTACGGAAACAACACAGCCATGATTAGAACTAGAGATGAGTCAAAAATGTCTTCTGTGCATCGGTCATAAAAACATTTAATTGAGAGTTACATCTCTAGTGTCCACAAACGGTTCATAAAGTGATTGTTTTGTTTGTTTTTTAGCTTAAATTGGGTTTTTTTTAACAGTTACACCTAATAAGTTCAATTACAATTGAAACAGGCCTATTATATGTTTTGTTCTGTGCCTGAATTTTGACTGCTGCCCACTCACTAATGGTTTCATGGTTGCACTGAGGGGCAGTGAGACACTACAGTGCAGTGATATTGATGAAACATCATGATTTTTCAGCTTAGATTTGAGTAATTTTCCTGTAGAAATGGACAAAATGAAAGTTGAGTTGGTTTCATTAGTTAATTTTAGGGCTGGGCATGTTAACATGTTATTAAGGCGTTGTCAGAGGCATTAATTAATTAACGCCAGCAACTATTTTGTCATGCGTTAACGCAGTTTTTTTTAAAAATTGCTATTGTTGTGAAAGGCAGTTGCCCACTGGCTCTGAATACACAGACAGACAAACTAACAGTGGAGGAAGCCTTCTGCAGACTGGTTGGATGCAGCGTGGGAGAAGTAGAGGTAAACTAAAACAAGACAAGCTAACAGATGCTGCAGTGAAGTAGTTAGCTACAGACTGCATTCAGGTTAATACTGTGGAAGATGTTGATCTGAGGAACGTTCTTAGGGTTGCACAGATTGATGGCACACATGAGCCTCAGCCTGCATCACTGGAAGGTCTTTGTGTGACGATATAAACCAGGTTCGAGTCCAACCCATGGACATTTGCTCTCCTCTCCACATTTCCTGTCACTCTCCACTGTCCTATATATTAAAGCCTAGAAAGGCCACAAAAAAAGAAATGCAAACATGGAGTTCACAGACTAAAACGTCTTGTGCACAGTCAGTCCCAGCTGTGGACTTTTTTAGTGTTGGACCACTTCACCTCTCTCTAACAGGGACAGCTGCTACTGAACATAGACTGTTTCTGCTGCTCCCTGATAAAAGAGAAATGTTTCTGCTGGTACCTGTTCAGAAAAAATAAGAATATAGATTTATAAATGTTAACTTGCTGTTGCTGGGAAGGTTCCTGTTAATGTTGTGATTGTGGCTCTGGACTATGAGGGTAACTTGTTTTTCAATAACAAACCAGATAAAATGTTAATGCCCTTGCTGTGGCAAATAGCTTTAGTTTGATTTGATGTGATTACATTAATTCTTCGGTTGAGATTTTCAAGAATTGTTTTAGCTGCTACGGTGTAAAGGGAATACTGCTGTTAGAAAGCGCTTTATTTGTTTAACCCTTGGGTCGTCCTGTGGGTCAAAATTGACCTGTTTTAAAGTTTGAAAATGTGGGGAAAATATATATTTTCACAATGAAACTTCTGATGTCCACATTTTCAACATTTTTGGGAAATCTTTGAACATTTTTTGGTGGAAAAAAGAAATGTTAAAAATGTTTAAGAACATTTACAAAAAAATCAACCAAAATCCAGCGAATTTCACTGGATTTTGGTGGATTTTTATGTGAATGTTCTTAAAGAAAATATTAGAAGTTTTACTGATATATGTAATCACTTTAGATATTTTTAGGATTTTTTGGGAAGATTTTTGCAAATTTTTTGGAAATCCCCCAAATTTGGGGGATTTAAAAAAAAAAAACTTTTAGGGGAAATTTTTAAGAAATTATTTAAATTTTCTTCCTGAAGGTTTTGCAAATTTTCAGAAATTTGGGGGATTTTTTTGCTGAATTTTTGGATTTTTTTCAGACAAGGAAACAATATTTTTTGGTGCCTGTAAATGAGGACAGCAGGAGGGTTAAAGTGTTTGCAAACCAAATGTGATTGCATTTGTGTTCATATAGCAGTACTTTTAAAATAAAACCAGCACTAGAGGGGGGCAGAAACAGAATCAACATGAGCATCATTTCTGAATGCAAGTGCTTTTTTACAAAGTGATACCACCGTCACTATTTTCAGTTTTACAGCTTCTTCAAAGTAGGACACAATTCTGCACGTTGACGTTAGAGATACATTTAGAGGAATATTTCACAACGCTGAATGTGTCTTCTAACAATATGCTGATAAAATACTGTTTATAAATCATGTTGTATTTGTTTTATTGCTCAAGTGGAATTTATTTTCCTCTCAGTCTCTCATCTGTTTCCCTACTTGCCTTCTCTCTGTTCTGTTTAAACGCAGCCTGCAGTTTGGCCAAACAGAATTTTTGTCTTGTGACGGTCACAGTTGAGTCATTCATAGTTTCTCAGTTTGGCAGTGAAGCAGAGATTTTTTTTTAATAGTTTTAAAAATCTGGTGCCAATGGTTAATTCATGGAGGATTTGATAATGTGTCATAGACACTTAGATCTGGTTAATTTATCAGAGGGAAAAGCGATTTACATTTGGCTTTTCAACCCTTCTGGTTGGAGGGTTAATGGAGATTTCAGTCACTTTTTAAATTCCCTCCAGCTTTAAAAACCACCTGTGCAGACATTAGACACAGCCTGTACCACTAAGAGAGGATGCAAAATATTAATTCTGACTTGTACCGTCTCATTACCCACAGACCAAACACATTATTTAAAGCAGCTCTTTTCTGTTTGCTGCCACGTTGCCCAAAACCTGCTGAACAGCTCATCATCTGCACACATCAAACCCCCGTTCAGACCTGAAGACATGCTCACACAGGTCACACCCAGCCCCTACACTTCTCTTTCTCTTTTACTTTCTGCAGGAAGGCTGTTTATTTTAACACAAACAGATTCCTCGCCTCAGAGGTGATGAGCAGCGTAACTGTTTATCCATAAATGTTATCTACACAAGCATGACAAAGTGTGAACGTAACGTAGACACAAACCCAAGCAACATAACGTCGCTGCTCCACACCACAGCAAGCAGCCAGTTAAATGCAATTATATTTAATCTGCTTTCCAACTAGTCACGGCCTGTCACAGCTGGAAAAAGTCTTCCTAAAGTTATTACTGACTTTGCTGCAGTGTCAGTGTGTCTCTGATGCAGGCAGACCAGGCTTTATGGACATTCATGTCCTTTGTTTAGACTTCAACAGGGGCTCCACATCACAACAGAACAGCGTGTATTTCTGTCGATGTGTTTACGTCTGAAGGTTCAAATCAGATTTGACTGAGTGAGCAGAATGCATCAGTCAAAAGAGGAAACATCTGCGCCACTGTCTTTGCAGCGTTCATCCCCTGAGATCAGCAGTTTCCTCCATTCATTCTCTTCATATAAATGAGTTAGTTTTCCTTAAAATTGATCCGATTCGTCCATTTTAGTCACAAGCCAGGAGTCTGCTCCATGCTCTGAACTCATTTGTTTATCTGTAGGCCCTCACTGGTGCCAGACCGGGGGGTGGCGTCTCATCATCAAACAGGACATGACATGTAGGCTGAATGGCTGGCTGCCAGAGGCCCATTGTGCCACACACTGACAGCTGGCTGATGCACATCCTCAGCAACAATACAACCAACCCAAAACGGATTAGACTCCGATCACCCGAGGCCTGGATGCCACCGAAGTTCACCAAATGAAGCAGAAGTGTGGCCCCTACTCATGCAAAGAATAATCTGGATGTAAAACAAAATCTAAATGACCAGACAATAATCTATATTGGATAAAGTTTAATTGCTAAAGTGTGGATGAGATGTAAATGCAGTATAACCAACTTCAAGGAATAGTTAATGAGGGGAAAAATACTTATTCATTTTCAACCCAAGATAAGAAGATTAATACCAATCTTACATCTGCTGGTTCAAAATATGAAACAAAGCACTGAGTAGTCCAGTAATATTGCACTGTTACAACCCTGTCAGACTATAGATTGGACATAGCCATCATGGCACATCCATTGGTTTGTGCACAACCATGTTGAAGCTTTAGCTTGGAATCTAGCCATTGCTAACGTGTCGTTTTGAAATGTAGCATAATGAGCGAGGGGGAATTTGACAGAGAACTCAGACACACTATGCAGGGCAATCACACCATACCCTGCTTCATTCAGTATTTTACTCTAAATGGGACCATATTTTTACAAAATTAACAGCATGCCATATTGAAAGGGGTCTGGAAACAAGTGACTAAGGCCGTAAACTCAATAGGAAAACACTTATTAAGGTAACAAATCAAGTGAGAAGTTGAATCACTTTCTCACCCAGAGGAGTCACCCCCTGCTGGCTGTTAGAATAAAATGCAGGTTCAAAGCACGGTTTAATTTTTGTGACCTGGAGGCTACGTTTTTGTTGTTGTTTTAATGTACAGTCCTACATTCAACCAAGAAATTCTCTCACTTAAAAACCTGTAAAACCACAATGTACTGTTTCTATGCTTCAATTTTTGTATACATTAAACAATCGAGAGTGGATTTTGTTACACTTGTTTGCCTTTTCCTTACTTGTACCAGAAAGAACCCACAGTAAATACATGATAACTAGTTTGGGCGCTGAGCACTAACTATGGAAAACACTGACAAGAAATGTCAGCCAAACCAAACCTGCTGGAGGCACAGAAGCAAATGTCTCCGACCTTTAGCTGTCATAAAAAACATAACTAGGTTACCTCCTCCTACTTGGTCTTATGAAAGTTCAAATAAACGAGGGGAAGGCCAGAACCAGTGAACTGCACTTTGGCAATAGTGGACCACTGTGGAAGGAGATAGCCTTTAAGCCATTAATGGTTGTTTTTCATCCAGTGACTCAAACCTCACTGCTCCAGCTGGTGAAACAACACGTGATCGACTCTTGTGGTCCAGGAAGTCCATGAAAACCCAGTTGAAGGAGGGTGTGACCAGTTCCCTTCCCTCTGGGTGTGTGGGCCGTCAGATAAGGACAGCTCAGCTCCATGGTGACCGCCACAGAAAAGCATTTGTCACTTTCAATCCTACGAAGGAAGCTGTCAGAGGCGTGGATGAAGATAACCTATATTGTCCACCAGACTGACCCCAGGATAAATTTGTCTCAGACAGCCTGGCAGACTTAACACCAAAACAGAATCTGTTTTGTAAAAATTGCAGCAGTAGATAGAACTCAATTAGCATCTATACTTTTGGTTTAGTAAATACAGGAAGTTAACTCTCCTGTTGTCCTCATTTACGGGCACCAAAACATATTGTTTCCTTGTCTGAAAAAAATCCCAAAAATCAGTAAAAAATTCCCCAAATTTCTGAAAACTTGCAAAACCTTCAGGAAGAAAACTCCAATAATTCCTTAAAAGTTTCCCTTAAAAGTTTTATATTAAAAAAATCCCCCAAATTTGGCAAGAAAATAAAAAATGAGCAAAAATCCAAAGTGATCTAAAGTGATTACATATGTATCAGTAAAACTTCAATATTTTCTTTAAGAACATTCACATAAAAATCAACCAAAATCCAGTGAATTTCACTGTGTAAATACAAGCACCTGAACTCAACTTATGCAACCATATAATTGTTATATAAAAACACAGTGGATGTTTGGAGTCATCTATGCACTATTTTGTTCTTTGAGCGGTCTGAGAGTGGACAGAAAGATTCCTGTACTGTAACATAATTTGTAATTTCTACCACAAATCCAGGCCGGTGGGAAAGTAGGAACCCAGTCATCATCTCTCTGGAATGTCATCCAAAGTGAGAAGTGAAATATCTGTGTAAAGTTAGAACACGTAGCTGTAATGCAGACAGCTGTAGAGACTTACTGCTGTTACAAACACGTAGGACGTTTCATTGAGGAACTAGAGCACAGCTCCACTGCACGCAATCTACCGCTGGCTGAACCACATCCTCTACACTCAGAAAGGTTTTCAACACACAAAAGACCGAGAACAGAAAGGCTGTCTATATGTTAGATGTAAGAGAGAAGACCTAAATGATGGTTCACAGCAGTTTCAATGATCTGTCCATATAAGGCCTCCCAGCTTGTTGGCTTACTGACCAAGATGATTACAGCCTTTGTCTCCTTCTATTGCACACAGAACACAAACACATAGAGAAAACCTGCAGTAACCAGCGGTGAGCAAATGTAAACATGAACAGCCGCCTCCCTCGTATGTAGGCAGGAAATCAGTCAGTGTCATTAAACCAGCCTACTGATGGTGCTCCTGCCACAGCAAACACCTCATATATGACCTTAAATGACATGGAACACATGATTTCACTGTTACTTTAGCTTTTATGCTGTCTTAAAGTCTGATCTAAATCATGTTGTACTTAATATTAAAGGAACAGTTCAGCACGTTTTAGACAAGTTGTACCCAAATAGCCACAGCAAAACAAATGTACCTTTGCACACTGAACTTTGGACATTAAACTTTATTTTGCACTGTGAGAGGTTTTTTTTGGCACCTTATCTTATTCCAAATAAATCCTCTTTTGATTAGACTCTTTTAAACCTAACATGCACTTTAAAAAAAGTTTCCTGTCTCTATCTATCTATCTATCTATCTATCTATCTATCTGTCTATCTGTCTGTCTATCTATCTATCTATCTATCTATCTATCTATCTATCTATCTGTCTATCTGTCTGTCTATCTATCTATCTATCTATCTATCTATCTATCTGTCTATCTATCTATCTATCTGTCTATCTGTCTATCTATCTATCTATCTATCTATCTATCTATCTATCTATCTATCTATCTATCTATCTATCTATCTATCTATCTATCTATCTATCTTTAACACAGTGCTCTGCAAATAAGCAAAGTATAAAACCACTATATGCGGTTTTAACAGGAGGTTCTGTACTGAACTATTTCTTGTCGGGCTGCAGTGACTTCCTGGACTCTTTTTGTCATGGTCAGGTTGCCAGGCAACCAGCAAACCACTTAAGAGGTGCTAGAAGGCCGATTCTGTTCGTTTGTCCATGTTTCCAGTATTTGTGCTGACTTAAGGCAACTTAATTTACATCCTTTACTCAGTGAAAGCAGCAATACAGATATGTAAAAACTTGTTCTGTAAGTTACGCATGAAACTGAAGCAATTCAGCAAAACATAAAGTCATTAGAATATCAATAATTACTGTTGTAGCGGCTGGAAGTTTGAACTACTTCAAATGTAGTTATACAAACAGGGACTGTTGATAAATCTGAAAGATCAGAAGCTCAATAACATGAGATGAAAGAAGAAATAAAGGTCTGATACATAAATCTGTTTTTTTTTAGTTTTTGGTCTTTGTTTGATCTTTGATTTTTGGCAAAATATTGGATCATGCGAACATTTACTGAAATGCCACCATGTGAAAAGTTTAAAGGAAAAAAATCCCCTCATCTAAAATGTGACTTTGACTACACTGGTTTTTGTGAGACATCAGAAGCCTAAAAGGTCGCAAAACACGGCTTTAATCTTTAACAACGTGTTGTATTGTAAAAGTGTGTTGTATTATCTGTTGTGCATCTGAAAAGTTATCAGGAGATAAAACAAGATAGGAAAGTCTTTTTTTTTTTTTTTTTAAAGAGAAAATGCTAATAAGAACTTCAAAAGGGCAATTGGTCTTGTGCAGATACACATGACGACAGAATCTGCAATTAACAGTAGGAAAGTGTTCCACATACGGCACCTAACTTAAACTAATTTCTTTTCACACAGCTATGGCTAAACTCATACAAACAATCATACTAGCAGTTAATCTGGTGAGTAAAAAGCGTTGAAGGAGTTAAACTAATCCTGAAACTCTGTAACGGCCAAACATTTCTCATGTTCTCGTTATGTAACCATGTGAATGCAAAATCCAATTTAACCAGCCTGAGCCTGTGTTAGATTCAGCGTTCTGAGCCAGAAAATTCCTCCCCTGGACAGCAAACAGCCAGTTGTTCTGGTAACACGACCCCACAGAACCCAGCAGCCTGGGAACATCTGAAGCGGTTCTAGTGAGAGCCGAGCCCAGCAGTCCTCTGGAGAGCAACTACCAGTTAACATGATAAAGAATAAAATAACACAGAAAATCTTAAATAAAAACTCTTTAATTCGCTTAGATAATTTAAAACTCTGTACAAATATATAAGAATATTGGTTATGAAAAGATACAACATGATGAAATACAAAACACACCAAAAAGACAGATTTAATAAATATGAGACTACGTTGCATGAACACAGACACAGAAGGACACCATCGATGTAAACAGCTCTTCTTTACTACGCTCCTTGACGTCCCCCTAAAAGGGAAAAACAAACATGTAAGATACAGATTTTAAAGCTCTTTTATTTGTTTATAAAACTTTAAATAACTCTGTTCCTTCCCACGTCAGAGATATATTTTTTTTATTCCATGTTCCTCGTGTGTCCCATTAAAGTACCAGTGAGGCTGTCTTGTGTTTTTATGCCCCTGAACCGTTGAACATACTGTCTCTTGTTACTAGGATGTCACGCTATCTTAATATTTTGAGAAGGAAATTGAAGAGCTTTCTTTTAAATCTGGTTTTCAAGTCTCTGAACTCCAAGCAGAGTATTTTTTGCTCCTATCAGAGAACTCAAAAATGTCTTTTTTGCAGAATGTAAAATTACAATGCCACAAATCATAAAAGAAGAAAAAAATGTTTTTATTTGTTTTCTGGAAAAACACCTGGGATCAACTACAGGTGTTATCAGCAACACTTGAAACAAATGTTGACTCCACATACTATAATATGCTATGCTTCCATTCTTGATTTGCCTTATTTGCCATATTTGCCTTAATGGCTTCATGGTTGCACCAGAGATTTAGCTTTTTACAAAATTTGGTGGGGCAATTTTTTTATAATTTTGTCAATAAATATCAGAAAAAAGAAATAAATACTAAAATTCCCAAAGTCCAGCGTGTTGATTGACAATCCAAAACCCAAACATGTACAATGTCATAAGACAAAAAAACTGCAGAATAACCTCAGCTAAAAAAATGACAGGTTATCAGTATCTGATCTGAATAAATGTGTGTTTTTACCTGGAGTGTGAGGTTGTGTCAGGTCTGCGACAGGTTTGTGGAGCTCCATAAAGAAGGATCCTCCTGCATGGCTAACGTCTGATTAACGAACCTCAGCATCCCTGTCAGTGAGCTCATGTCCACTTCCTCCTCCTGACCCACCACAGTGCTCTCAGAATCCCTCCTGGACTCACTGACATGCTCATCTCCTCCCTCCTGCGTTGAAATAGCCTCCATGTCAACGTTTTGTTTGTCCACCATGTACGTGAGCGGGTTGAAGGAGAGGTCAGACGCTGCCGAGGCCTCGGTAGCAGAGAGGCCCTGCCAGCTGTGGTCCACTGTGTCTGAGAAAGAGGAATTGGAAAGTGAGGAGGACTCCCACGGCTGCTTGCTGCTCAAAGCGTCCCTCAGTGTGGCCTTCAGGCTCAGAGGAAGGTCCAGGGAGGAGTCGATGCTGCTCTCAGACAGGTGAACGGCTGAACTGGGCTGAAGGTGTGTGTGGGCAGTAGGGGATGAGCTGGTTTGTGTGTGTGTTGGGGAGCGTAGCAGCACTGAGTGAGCACGTGAAGGAGAGTGAACTGTTGTTTGGAGCTTACTGGGGGAGGAAGGAGGAGAGTGAGCAGGGAAGGAGTGCTCTGGAGTGAGTTTGTGCAGAGAAGGGAGAGAAAGTGTGTGATTGAACAGATTCTGTCGCTCAGCAGCTCGTCCCAGACTGGAGATTCTGGCCTGGAGACGAGTCACCTCTGACTCCTAATGGAAGACGAGAACAGAGACTTGGATGAAATATCTCAAAGAACTTCCAGCGTGCAGCTTCTATTACAGTAACACTAAAAACTCTACCTTGATGAGCAGGGAGTCAGTGGAGGTCTGCACAGACTTCTCAGAGGCGTGTAGCTGGACTCGGGTTTGATTTAACTGGACGGTCAGCTGCTCCAGCTGGACATGTAATCGGCTGTTGTGGACTCTGCTCTGCTCCAGCTGGACTCTACTCTGAAGGAGCTGAGCCTGGCTCTGGTCTAACTGTGCTTGGAGGTGACTGGTTTGGTTCCGGGTGCGATCCAGCTCAGTCTTAGTTTGGTCCAGCTGGGCTTTGGCCTGCTCCAGCTGGATCTGGCTCTGCTGAAGTTTAACAGTGAGCTGCTCCTGGGAGGAGCGCATGGAGGAGGAGATCTGCTCCGACACTTTGAGGAGCTGACCTCGGGTCTGCTGCAGAGACTCCAGCTGGGTGGGAAACAAATGGAGGAGCTTTTTACAATGAGAGGAAGATTAAAACACCAGCTGAGATAAAATGACTTAGAGGTGTGTGGATTTTATCAATACAGTGGCGATTAGTTGATTGATGATAAGCCACTATATTAACATGAATTTAATGCTTCTTTATGATGCATCAGCTGAGCCCTAAGAAGTTAATAATAACATCAAAATCATCAGCAGGAACTAAGATGTTCTCAGCAGTGGGTGAAAGAGATGAGGAAGAAACAAGGAGCTCATGATGCATCACTCACATTTGTCTAAAAGAAATTCTAAAAATAAGGAAATGAAATCAGACAGACGCAGAGATGATGAGGAACAATAGTGACGACCACAGAGCCTGAGAACTCCTTCATTACACAAACAGAGACTGACACAAGAGGCACGGACAGAAATTCTGCTGAGCAGAAGTCCTGTTGCTTCATCAAGATAACACTGCAGGACGCGTCAAGTTAAAACTTTATCAACAAATCTGCAATTCTAAAAGTGCTTTAATTGCACACTGACGGTGGAGATTTTCTTCTGCACACGCACGCACGCACGCACGCACGCACGCACGCACGCACGCACACACACACCTTCCACTACCGGATCAGCTGCCCATTTCCGTATGTGCAGCGGCATGCACGACAGCAAGTCTACTTGGACAAACTGCCCGAAATGCGTTGCCAGAGACGTTTCAGGGATTTTAACTAAACAGAACTTCCTATTGGAACATTTACTGCGTTAGATGGAAGACACCAGTCATGAAGCTTCAGCTGCTACTGTACCTCCTTGCTGTGCTGCTCCCTCTCCAGCTCCAGCTCCTGCTCCAAAGATGCCACCATGCTGTTCAGCCTGGCCTCCGACTGCAGCCAGTCTGCCTCCTTCAGGGTCAGCTCCTCCTCCACACTACACAGCTGGGCCTCCTGCAGTAAAACACACCACGACCGAATTACTGGCAGTGAAAACACAGCAGGGATGCAAAGCTAAGATGCTCAAGTTCTCTGGTGAATTCTGTGATATTTATGAAATCTTGTTTTGGTTCTTTTCTTGACTCAAATCCGATGCCGTTTCATGACTGTCATAGTGTTAGCCCTAGCTGAGTGTAGTTGCAGGATGAATGGTTTCAATACGATCAATACCGTCTCTTTGGTCAGCAGTTTGGTGGAGTCCAGCTCTCTGCTCAGAGCCTCACAGTGACTCTGAGTTTCTTCAAGCTCTTCTTGGACTTTCTGAAGTTTCTGCTGATAAACATGGAGCTGCTGGCTGAACTCCTGCGACTCCTAAAACCATCAACACAAACATACACAGGAGCAGACATCAATACAGTGTGATTATCTACATCGTAACACATCTCATTTCAGGTGTTTGTTTCTATTCTATAAACTGCTCTGCACCAGATTTGTTAAATCACGCAGATTATATTAGACTGTTCATAATCTATGACATTTCAACACAAAATAAATGAAAACGAAAGTTCACCCTTTCTATAATCAGGGTTCACAAACCATCTTACAACTAGAGGAAGCTTCCAGCTGGTCAGTTAGGAGAAACTCCTAAAAATAAGGAGTGTGTTGATCCTAAAGCTGAATCCTCCTTAATGTGTAAAGCACTGAATAGATTTCATGTTCATCAATGCAGAACTTGTGGACTCTGTGTTAAATGGTACCTCATTAGAAGACAAATGTTTATCAAGGCAAAAACAAGTCAATATTCTAGTTAACATGATGCTAAAAAAAAAATAAAACATTTGAAATAATTATTTATGTATTTTCTTTAGTGGATATGATTTAATACCTTTTACTTTCAAGTTAATATGCAATAAAAATTTATCAAATTATATTTTGAAAATAAACTGTATATACTTTAATCAATTTTGGACATTTAAAAAAATCTTTATTTAATAATCTGTTAAAAAATATACTTTAATTTGTTTAACTAAATGCAACTTCAAATTTTTATTTAATGCATATTTGAATATAAGGGAAATTTAATTGTTTTCAGTATATTTTTTCATCCTATCACTATAGTCACATAGGGAAATTTGGTAGAAACGTATAGGAAACCTCCTGGCGGTGAGACAAAACACTGTGTGAATATCTCCACACAGATCAGACAGTGAGGTAATAGATAAGTGCAGGCAGTGGAGGCAAAAATGATTTTTAATTACGAATAATTAGTGATAACTGTATTACTAAAATTACTTATTGCTTGTTAATTCATCACATGAAAACACTACAATCCATTTTGCTGCACAACAAACTGTGCAATAATGAAGAATGCTGAAATGGGTGTAAGCTTGAATGAACTTCTACCTGCTGGTTATTGTGTTGTTTTTTCAAGTAGAGCTGCACACTTTGAGTGAACCAAAGGTTATATTTCACACAGAACAGAACAGATAACACTTATTACTCACATTTGTATTGTTTAGTACACATCATTGTGGGATGTCAATCACTTCTTTCTATCTTCCTATTTTTTTTATTTTAATTTTGCCTTCTCTAATGTAGTTGTGGCTTTTCCCCAAAACTTTTAATAAAAAGCCCAACTGTTCTCAAAAATCATTTTCAAACGTCTATTGTAGCTGACATAGCAACACATAAACCACATTTTCTCGCATTGTGTCGCTCTCTGTGAGTCCTGACCTTCATGTTTCTGTCTGTGAACTGCCTCTGTGCCTCTCTCAGCTCTCTCTCTCTGGCTTCCAGCCTCTGCTGCAGAGACTCCACCTTCCTCTCCATCTCCTGCTTGTGCTCTTTGATGGCCACATCCAGCTGGCCCAGCTGAGGACGACAGGAAGAAAAAAGAAAAAGACATGGCAGTAAAACACATTCTGCAAGTTAAATTAAACGTACATAAATCATGTGATGGCGTGCATTTGTGTCGTACCAGCTTTGCCCTCTGTTGGAGCTCCCCCTGTCTTTCCTTCAGTGCATTGTCCATGTCTAAGACCTCGTGAGTTCTCTCCTCCAGCTCCCTCTGGGTCTCACTGTAAAATCACACAAACATCCTCTTACTGAGAAGCTTATCAGATACCAATCTAATTAACATCTCGCTGCCTTTCTCACACGTACAGGAGCGTGTGACTGTGATCTGTATCACGACAACTGCCTAAATTCTGTATAAATCATCTGCATGTCTCTGCTTTAACTCCCAGCATGTGATCTTTTCTGTTTCTAGAACAAAATAAGAGAATCTAAGCAATGATGGAGAGACCAACAACATGTAGCATCCTGTTTTATCTCCTCCAGTGGAGTGATTAATGTACAACAGCCGCACACTGTGTTGCAAAACGTATGTGATTTAAATGTACACAGTTTTTGTCTGTCGATGTTTTAAACTGAAAATATTACATGACAAAGAATATGTGTAAATTACTTGTTTTAAATGACACATTAAACAGTAAGCTCACCTTTGATAAAGACAATAAATAAAGAGTCATATATTAAATCTTAAACAGCATGGAATATTGTCAGAATAAAGGCACACAAGTCACATGTCAGCATGTTAAGACATTACGTATTGAGCTTCTGATAAGACTGTTTCTGCGTTCAAGCCTCTACTTGCGTTGGCTGAGGCTTGTTTACCCGCTGTAGTGCTCTGTCCCTTCCTATTTTATTACACCCGGGTCCCATAAAGCTGTTCAAGTGTCATTCTATCACTCTTCTGTCTTTTATTGGCATTATCTATTTATACCACGCTTTTCAGCTGAGCTTTAGAACACTTGTGCTGTAAACTATTTAACTCATTACTGTCTGGTCAACCAAGATTACAGCTTAGGATTATGATTTTGGGAGCTAATAATTCACACCTTGCAACAACATCAGGACAAATTAATTAAATACTAACTTTGTGTTGTACATGGTATTCATGGTAACTCTCCTTGCTGCAAGTTTGTCCACTTTTGGGACTTCTTTACCAACTCGTCATTCACAAGTGATGTGTCTCACTGACTGACTCGCAGTTTGCACATTTACTGGAAACATTTTTACCCCAACACCTTTCAAGACACTGCTGGTGCCGTATCTACATTAGCTGGGGGAGGGATGGGACAATTATTATTATATGTCATCTAGGCTCACTTCACAAACTCTCCATAACCCGCTAACAGACATTTAGTTTTTCGGTTTTGTTTATGTTCAACATTATAGCAGCGTTTTGTGTTTTTAGAAATACTTCAGCCTTAAATATCAACTAGCTTACTACTTACTCCAAACTCATTAATTCTCTTTTTCACAGATGTTTGAACACCACCACTAATTTGTAGGACCTGATGGAATTTATACCCTTTAAACCCTCAACTGCGCCTCACTAATTGTTTGCTTTTAGGATCTGAAAGAGCTTTTGGACTTGGAAATGGCTTTACATCAGGCTTAACAAGCAGATTCGATTTGAGAATAAAAAGCAATGACATTATGAAGACATGCATGTAGTTGGGACAAAGTATGAGACTTTTAGTGGGAACCTGAAACAACAACAAGGTCGATGACTGTGTGTGTCTGTTGTTGTGCTTGTGATACACATGTACAATGCGGATGCTGTGCAAAACACAGATGAGTCAGACGCAGTGGAGGATGTTATCTGAACAGCACAGCACAAGGAGGTTTCCTTCCATTCGAAACTTGTTCCCTGCGTGCAGAAGAATGTTTCGCATGAGAGCCTCACCTAAGCTGAACAGTCAGTTTTTCCACTGAGGCTTGCCGCTCATCTGAAATGGTTTGGGTTCTCTGCAGAATGTCCTTGAGTTCCTGCAGTTGCTCCAGAGTGTCCGCCAACTCTCCACGCACAGTTTGCAGCTGGCCTTCCAGGATTTGGACCCGCTGCACACAGCCGAGCCGATCTGCCTCACAGCGGTGGAGCTTTTCCTCAAGATCCACAACTGGGAGGAGGGAGAGGGGAAAGAGAAAAATGATGAGACAAAGACAGACGGCAAAGGAAAACACGAAGCAGTCCAGCTCCGCCTCAGAGTCTGGGTTAAGTTCCTATAAAACCATCACAACGTAAGAGCTAATTCAGTACAGCGTGTTCTGTTCTAGGTAAAAGAGTCTGTCGTCTCTAAAAAATGTTACATTTAGG
This sequence comes from Amphiprion ocellaris, assembly GCF_022539595.1. NCBI lineage: Eukaryota > Metazoa > Chordata > Actinopteri > Pomacentridae > Amphiprion > Amphiprion ocellaris. Next base: position 11,798,610 of record NC_072775.1, on the reverse strand, counting down.
TAACTCTCACTAAAATTACACCACAATTACAAGCCTTACCCATGTCACTCTTGCTGACGAGTTGGCTCTTCGTGTGGTGCAGACTCTCCTCCAGGCAGCCGATCTGAGAAGTCTTGATGGTGACGTCCCTCCTCAGATGCTCCAATTCTGAGTCTTTACACACCAGCTCCCCTCGACACTCTTTCATCTCTGATGTGAGATGGCTGCAGCAGGTAAAGATCAAGAGCGACATATGCTTAAAACAAACAATATACAGTGTATTTGAACAGAAGTTACAAGTCTTAAGCGAGCCAAACAAATCTGTTTTTAAATAATCTGCTTCAATAAAGTGATGATAGGATGCTGAAAAAAGATTACAGACAGCATTAAGCAGGGTACACACCACATTCTTTACTATTTCCAGACATTTTCTTACCTCAGTGTGAGCATGGCTCCCATCTTAGAGTAACAGAAGAAAAACCCAGCAGAAATTTTCACGGGTCATTTAAACACCCAGCATGTCCAACATTTTCTATCCAGCTTTAATAATCACAGAAATGAAACTAGCCAGCAGCCCTGCAGAGTGAAATTACAAGTAAGATCCCCACTTATATACACATATTCCTGCATCATGGGGGAGGTAAGGGGAGGGCTGTTTCACGCTGAAAGACAAACGGGATCCAGTCTAATCACAAGATTGTTTCCCAAAGGCGTTTGATTGTATTGAAGAAGAACAGTACACTAGTAAAAATATCCAGAACACACAAGCAAACAAAAGCTCCATACAAACTGCAATAAACAGCTCTAACTACACATTTTACTACAAGTTTAGGGGAAACATAGTTTTTTCATCAGTGTAGTCAGGTCATTTACAAATATGTGGCATTAAATGTAATATTAAGCAATTCTATTACATGACACGTTTTTAGTCTTAAAAACGGGATAAGTCACACATCATTGTCTTAATACATGAAATGAATCTGATTGAACAAATAATGCATCTTCTGTCCTGGTAAGTGTCCCTGTGCGTACAGGTGTTCTTACCTGACGGACTCAGAGAGTTGTGCGTTTTGCTGCTTCACCTCCTGCAGCTTCTTGTCTTTCAGCTGAACGTCCTGCTCTCTGTTCCTGACTTCATCCTGCAGAGATAACTGGGTTCGTTCCAGCTGCTGCTCCAGACTAGAAACCTACACACAGACAGCACAACATCAGTACCCGCTTTGAAATCTATTTAACGCATATGTTACTGTTGCACAGTACAGACCGGGAGTTATGAGTCAAGAACCTTTGATGACTTTATCCCTATGGCAGTCACATCTCTTGTTTGTTACCCAGATCAGACCTTGGTCTATAGAAGCTCCACATTGCTGTTCTTGTTCTCTGCTCACTGAACGAGAACATTTTGTTCTGTTTGTCGTGAAGGACAAAAAGTACAACCAGCAATAAAAATGTGCTGACCCAGAAATGAAATCACAAGCTCAAACCACTGTTCCCCTCAAGCAATGGTGCAGCTGCCCCACAAGTCTGTGACTGATGAAGGGTGTATCAGTGCATATCTACATGGTACCCCACGATTCATACAAGCACTTTTACTGGCACTCCTAAAGCTCCTGATGTGCTTCTGTTTTCTGTTCAAACCTTGCTAAGAAAAATATTTTTTCACTCTAGATATTAGATGTATTATATTCTGTGTATTCCCTTTTAGGTCGCTGTTTAAACTTATTTTTGACTACAAGTATGAATTATATGAGTCACAGTCAGGAACAAAGGACAGGGCTACTAATGTTACATCAGGTAAGACAAAAAAGCTTTCAAATTGGTTACTTCTGCCTGGGTTCGGGTCCAGCATTTCTCAGCTCTGCATGGATCCAGCTTTCAAATAATGTACAGGGTTGCTATTATTTTGGGTAGTATATTTTTAGGTCTTTCTGGGCTCAAGCACAAATTTTTAGATGTGCGAAAACCTTTTGTCCAACATAAGGACATGAAAAAAAATCTTTCTGATATGGTTTTATGTCCACTTTTGATAGATTGCTTGACAAAACAAAATAATGAAATTGTAAAAAAAAACAAAAAAAAACAAAGGTCTGTGTCCTGGAATTTCTATATAAATTAGGAGTCAAGATATCTAATCAGATCAAACACTAATTGTCCATAAACAGTGCAAAAGTAAATCAAATTTAAACCTGGCTGTAGAGGGGCTTTTGTGCGATCTAAAGATAAATCATGTTTATTTTTTCTATCATTATATCATCAGATTTAGGTAAATCCACTGCAGCCATTATTTTCTACAGCCATCTGAAAACCAGTGAACCTAACTTGATTGTTAAAGATCGTCTTGAAGGTAAAGAAAATATAAATGAATAAATTATGGATAGTCCTAAAGAAAAAAATCACACACACATCATCTAACTGCTAATCGATACATATACACAACTGGTAGAAAATGGAAGAAAAAACGATAGTCCAAATACTGAATATGTGCTGTTTAGAGTCATTGAAAGCAGAGGAGAGCATAAACTAGAACGAAGGAACGTTTTAAAATGATCCTATTCAGATAATTGCATATTATTTTTTTGTTTATTCAGTGTATTAGTAATTAACTCTAAAAGACAATCGAGCTGAAATATAAACAATCAAAATGCTGACTAGCTAGTGTCACTTTTTTGAAAACAAAAACTCGTAAAGTATTCAATACGTACCAGGTATCTGAGAAAGTTTTCTCTGTCTCTAACTTACCTGTCTCTGCAACTGACTCTGGCTCTCCTCCAGTTCAGAAACTCGAGAGGTGCTCTCGGTTAGCATCGTCTGCTGCTGCTGGAGAGAAACTTGCAGCTGCAGGTTCTGCTCACTGGAGCTCTGACAAACCAGACTGCTGCCGTGGAGCTTCTCCTGCAGAGACGACACCTGAGGAGGAGGGAGCAGAGGTGAAGACATACCCAAGAAGTGAGCATTGCATTAGGAACAGGAGGTCAAACACAAAGGTGCGTATAAAGTTTAATGAACTATTTAAAAATGTACCTTTTCATTGCTCTTCAGCAGCTCAGTCTCATAGTTCTTCTTCACCTCCTCCATCTTCTGCAGGTATAAGTTCAGCTCGTCTCTACACGCCGACAGAGACGACTGTAGTTCATACACCTGTTGTATAAACATAAATCACTGATGGTGAACGGTGTATATTCACTGGCATTAGCGACAGCAGGAGCAGCTGTGGTGGGATTCACGACTTATTCTGGATGCGTTTACGCAGTTAAGTCTACTTGTGCTTCCATTTTGTTACCAGTTCCTTGTACAAACCTTGGCGGCCGACTGAGCTGCCTGCTCTTTGAAACTCTGCAGCAACTCCTCATTGTGTCTGGCTTCAACCTGCTTTTCCTGAAATTAAATTTAAAAAGTAACGATACAGTAAGCAAGAATGTGAAGCTGTTTGTATGACTTTTCATTACCAATGTGGAAATGGACTGCAATAAAACATAAAAAATGCAATGTTCTATAGCATCCCAGTTGCCCACAGCTGATTGTTAGACGATTTCTTTGTAAAGGTCTTCGGATGAATTTTCAAAATTAGAACCAGAAAAGCCTTTATTGTGAAGTGAGTATGCAGAAGGAATTTGACGTGGTGTATAGAGAGCAGTACCTATAGCAACAACAACAGACAGTAAAAGAATAAATATACAGATCTAAATCTGAGAATTCTTTAATTAAAAAAAAAAAAAAAAAAGTTACAAGTAATCTAAAGGATGTAACATTTATGTCTGCTCCCGAAGGCCATGACTCAGTGTCTCTCTTCTGCTCATCTACAGCACACAGGCAGCAATTTCCAGGGTTAAAAAAATCAAAAAGCTGAAGTCTATCTATAACAGATCCAGACTTCCAGCATTTCATACATAACAGACCTAAGGAATCAAATGAGTTCACTTGCAAAGTCAAGCTCTCTGTTGCAAAGTCAAGCTCTCTGTATCATTATTTTCTGCAGAATTGGTTTCTGGTTGTAACACAAGCAACGGTGTAGAGTTACATCCAAGCCATTTTAAGGCAGGAAGGGATTATTTTCTTTGGGAAAAGAAGAAAAAAAAAACTAAATATTTAACTGTGATGCAGAGAGATAAGTTTTTGTGGGGTTTAAGTAATGTCTCAAGAATGACTTTAAATGATCCATCCATGAACAGTATTCCCTGTAATGCATTTGTTTGAAATGCAACAAATAATGCACTTGTGGTCTCACAGTAGCAGAGTTCTGACCTGTGTGAGCTGGTCTAAAGATGTCTGCAGTACAAAAGCTGCTTTCTGAGCTTCATCTCGCTCCGTCTGGAGTGAACTCAACTCCTGCTGCATCTCTAACACCTGAGATTGAGCCTCTTCAACAGACAACTGTAACTGCAGAGGACAGAAAATATTATTATGACAGTATAATATGACAGACAATGACTATCAGCTTTGCGTGTTTTAGTGTTTTACTAACTTAAGGCACAAATTATCTGCATGTCCTTCATTAGCTTTTGGTAATAGCATATTTAATAAACATAAAGCATTATCTACGGTACTATTAGTGGTTGAATAAATGTAACATTAACTCAACAGTAACAGGTAAAAGCGAGCAAAACTAACTTATTGATCACCATTTCTATTCTTTGTTGCTGCTCCGTGAACTGATGAGCTTGAGATTGTTTATACTTTTCCAAAGACTGCTGGTGCTCTCTTTGCTTTTTGGTCATCAGTGTCTGGTAATGCTGCAGAGAGCTGGTCTTTTCCTGTAATTAGAAATAACAACCAGACTGTAACTTCCCTCTTACTCTCTGGCAGTAGTTTGATGAAGTCAGTATGGAAAAAAATAAGAACCATGACAACATAAATGTTCAGTTTTTGTGTGTGTGTGGGTGTGTTTTACCAGCAGCTGATCTTCCAGCTCAGTGTTCTTCAGGGCAGCCTGACCGTAAGCTGAAGTTTTCTCCTGTAGCTGTTTCTCCAACGCAGCGACTCGAGCACTTTTTCTCTTTAACTGAAATGAAACACAGAGAAAAAGCCAGTGAGAATGGCAGATAATCTGTAAGAATCATGGACCTCTCAAAAGTTCTTTAGAAAACGGACTGTGCATGTGCTCAGATCTGATGCTGGAGTCATTGTGAAGCACCGAAAATATCAAACATCCCACCGCTGTGTGTCAATGACTGAGTCAGTTCTCTTATCTTTAAGTTGCATTTGATTGGTTTGATGGAAATTATAAAACATTTGAAGAGTAGAAAGACTTAGAGCTACAATGTTGAGGTGCATGCAGACTCAAAGCGAGTGTAAAGAAGATTCTGAGATTTGATTCCAAACACTTGGATAATCAAATCTTGGATAATGTGACTGAACCAACTGTCTCTGTCCCTGGTCTTCACCCTCCCATCCATTTGGTACCATTTTTGGGAGCACATAAACACAAATGAGTGTAAGTTGCCTTGTGTGCTTAGCTTATTAAAGTAGGTAACTTAGTCTACAGCCATGAAGCCACTAAAATAATTCCTATATATGGAGTGTGCCTAACTTTTTAGGTTCCTTTAAAACAAACTCAGGGCTGAGAATACTGCAATTTTTTCCCTATTTTTTAAAATCGGTCACATTTGGCTGGTTGGTTAAAACACTGTTCTATGTGTTGGACAAAGACAGCACATATTTATTATTGCGTTAATTTGGACAAAGTAAAAAAACAGGACGGTAAGAAAATAAGAATAAAAGTAAAAAAGTGATGTGAGAGGATATGACAAAAGTGCATTGCCTCTTTCTCTGTGTCAGTAGCTTGGCTGACTTTGTCCAGAAGCTCTGTGTGGAGGTTCTGGTAGTGGGAGGCTCTCTGGGCCATGGAGCTCTGCAGGGAGCTGATCTCCTCCTGTGCTCGACTCAGACGCTCCTGAAGCCGCTCGGTCAGGCTGCTCTGCTTCTTCCGCTCAGCTTCTATCGACTGCAGCACTCGCAGCAGCTGCTGGTAGCCTTCACCTGCAAAGACACAGAGACAGGGAAAGAAATTACTGGAATGCCTCCGTTTTCCATATTTTATATTAAGGTAAAGTATGTTCAGGCATATGGGTTCTGTAAAGCATCTTGAGAGAATTGTAATTGTAAAAAAATTGAATTGAAAGTGAACTGTATGTGGCACTTCCCCTTTAACACCCTATTTCGACTTTCATCTAAATTGTCACACTGTATAAACTTATTTTTAAGATTTAAAGTAAGTTGAACAGAAGCATAGTAAGTAGAAAATGGCACCTTAATTTCTGTGCCACTCTGGAGACAGAAGTGAGACTTTCCCAATATTATATATATATTATCAGATACTTCTCTCTGCAGAGACAACTAATTCAGATCTTTTTTAAATAAAAGATTTTGATAACATCTCTTCTCTGAGTCTTCACAACATCTATTAATAGGCATAGATATCACATGACATAATGATGACTTCATGAGGTTTTTCAGCTCACCTGGTTTTAGTTTCAGCAGGTGTGCAGTTCCTGAATAGTCCACTTGGGGCAACATGCAAGGACTGGCACAGAGTGGACCCATGACACCCTTGAACGAAAAAATGACATGACATTTACCTCTAAGGACATCATTCCCTGCACAACATCAGTGATAAATAAACTGACTTATTTTGGACAGATGCTGTAGCACCAAACCAAGACTAAGGAAGCAAATAATCTGATTATGTACCAAGACCTTGGCTCAAACATTATGGAAGATTAAATAACATGACATGGGAAAACAAATGACAATCTGAGTGTGTGTATATATAAAGGTCTCTCCACCTCTCGCAGATGCAGCAGGGACAGTATGGCCTCCAGGCCGGCCAGCTCTGTCTGGCTCTGTTGAGCCTCCCTTTGGCTCTGGGCCACTCTCTGCTCTTGACTGTGGGTCAGATTCCGCAGCTCCTCCAGCTCCCTTCGCAGAGCAGCCATCTCCCTGCACTCTGCACCTCGTTCCACAAGCTGCCGCTCCAGATGTGAGGCCTTTCGTTCAGCCTCGTCAGCTTGGGTTTGGAGGCCAGCAGCAGCAGCCTTGGTCTGCCTCAACTCCTCCTTCAGCTGGCTGGGAGACAGACACGGACAAACGCTGTTGATTAAATAAGTCGTCCAACAAATCAAAGTAATTTATTTTGAAAGACTTCAAAATAGAAAATGGTAAATTAGATTATGATTAGAAGTCCTCCTTATTTTTATTTCTGCATACAAATATTAAGAAACTCATGTAACAATGCAGGGAAATGAGACAATCAGTCTCATGTGAGTACCTTATTGTTTGGCTCTGTTCAGACTTCTCTCTCTCCAAAACAGTAAACTTTATTTCCAGCTCTTCTTTTTCTCTGTCACACTCAATAAGACTTTCTTTTAGTTTGCTCTCACTCTCCACCACCTAAAAACACAAATTAAAACACATTGTCGGAATCAACATAGGCAAAAATTAGATTACCAGTGAAATAAGGATTTTTTTTTTAAAGTACCCTGTTAAGCTTAATGGATAAGGAAGCCTTATAATCTTTGAAAGCTTCTTTGAGTTGCTCTGCATTTTGAAGTGCTTGGTTCCTTTGCTGTTCAGCCCTGCAATGGATAGTTTGGAACATACATTAGTAAAATATTACGAATGAATCCTAATCCTCAATCTTTAATGAAAGTCTGTTAGACAATGGAAATCTGAATGAGGGCATCTGATCTTCAAGTTAATCCCTTCATTTAATTCAACTAAAATTGTTTAATTATGCTAAACAACCACAATCAAAGGCTATTGTACCAGATCAATTCAAATGCTACTGTAAACTGTACTCTAATGAAATGAAATCAAGTGCAGAAAACCAGATGAGGGCATCACCGTTTCCCTAGCGCCATCTTGTTCTCCAGCTCCTCTTTGAGCGAGTTCAGCTCTTCAGTAAGTGTTGCAACCGCAATGTCACTGTGATCTGCTGCTTCCTGACAACACTCTGCCCTCAGCTGTGCCTCCCTGCAAAATACAGACAACAGCACATTACTACAACAATAAGGCTTGGTTTCAGTTGGAGGTTACTGTAATAGTTTCAAAATAAAAGTAAATGTAAAATGTAAATCATTGAAAAACAGTCCTAGTAAGACTGCTAACAACAGAACTTACACCAGAAGTCTGTAAACAATTCTAGTTTTATGAAGGAATGACTGAACTTTACAGATCATTACACAATCTTAACACAAATTCATTGTGTATAAATAGGCATGCAACGGCCTTCTAAAAAAGTACTTGCTGAAGTGATGAGGTTACTTTAGTTCTTTGGCCTGAACTTCCAGTTCTGCTTCAAGCTGGCGAATCTGTTCACTCATGGCAGCCACATTGTTACTAAACCCAGTCCTGGGGCCTCTGAGGCAAACCTGTAAAAGAAAACACACACAGCACATGGATCCAAAAGACTTTCTGTTTGTTCACCTGACAGATATTTTTTTTTAAATTATTATTATTTATTATTTAATTGTTGTATTGTGACATTTCAAAGAAAGACATTAAAGCATTCTCTTCTTCTGATGTCTAAACAAAACACTGATTTCACACTATACACTTTTGCAGGTACAAGACAGTATTTTAAGATTGCAGCACCTTTCTTCACACAAATCTTCTGTGTAGGGATGAGCGTCATACCTGAGACATGGAGGTAGCGAGTTCATACTGCACAGCATCTAAATCACTGATGAGCTGCTCATCCTGGAAGGTGAGACAGTTCTCCTGTCGTACATAGCCCCTCTTCTTCCTCGCAGAAACAGACTCCATCTCTAACGAGTGGACTTCAAAGAAGCAGGCTGAATAGAAGGAGAGAACACAGATGTGAATGAGATTCCTTTGGTTATGGTGAGGAGTATGGAGTGGTTGAGTCCTTTACCTTTTAGTTATGATATTACAATAGTTCTGTTAATTACCAAACATCTTATGAACAATATTACATTTACAGATTTCTCTTTAAACACAAACTGTTTCACAGACCACATTACTGCATAACATTAAAATATCTTAAACGTACTACTTATATAATTACACAAAATATAAATAAAACTAAAGTTAATCTGACAGCATATAAAAGTGGTTTAATCTGTCTATGCATCTATCAGTGGTGCAGAGAACAAACATTTTATAGTCTATCTCAATGCTCATTTTTCAATGCTTTATTCATAAGTATCTATTTCTCACCTCACAGCTGGAGTAGGGTGGATAACTCAGTTGTACCACTGAGAGGCCTGCCCTGACAAACACAGCCTGTCTGTGACAGAGAAATCATCTGAAGTATGAAGAGCTTGTAGGATCAGAGAATCTGGACTCTGCTGAACACATCCATCATCATGACCTCCGACTGACTGTACAGGAACCAGTGGGGACTGCAAGGAAATCAAAAGTGAAGCATACAATGGTCAAATACAAGTTAATCGAATCTGATTTGAATTTTAAAGAAAACACACATGCAAAATAAATCTATTCATCACAAATGGACACAACCTCTGCACTCTAGTAGATGTTAAGAAATACAAATCAGACCCACTGTATGGTAGAAAAGATTCTTCTTTTCTGGGACACAGTTGCACATAAAACAAATTTGCATATATTTATTATATGCTTAAAAGAAATACAATCCATGTTTATCTTTGTTATGCTAGTTTCTGTTACTTGTGTAACTGTAACGTGTTCCTGCACACTGATATAGCAATGCGCATCAATATAGGGAGAAATAAATTGTATTAGCAGCTGGCTAATACAATTTACTCTGACTCTAACACTGCAGCAGCATGCTGGAATTAATTTTCTATTGTCATTTTAAATGCCACTTAAGAAACAAACCAAAGTGAATGAGGCTGCAGATGTTTGATGCTTGCAGGAAAACAACTGTATGTTTGCTAAAAACTGTTTAATGTATTAAGTTTCTACAAACTGGTATTCAGAAGAACAAGTTAATTTGAAAACTAAATATCAACTGAAATGAGAAACACTGACATAGAAATGCTTGTATTGAAAAAAAATGTGATCAAAAACGCACTGGCACTGAAAATATTGTACAGAAAATATTTTTTTAAATAAAGCTTTATGAGATCTAGTGTTCAGAGTTGTGGTGCTCATGCTACTACAGTTAGCTCACCTTACTTATTGTGCCACTCTTTGCAGGCTGAGCTCAGTTAATCGAAGTAGATTCTTTAAACTGATTGGATTTTAGTTAATCTCTCTTCGTCCTCAGACATTATAGTAACGAGTCCAAGTCGATCTCCAGTTAACTCGCCCAAGTAACATTTGCAGCTTGTGTGAACAGCTTAAAACGTATATAAAACATCTAACTAACCCACTATCACACAGCTGTGTCATATTTACATGTTTTATAGCAGAAATCAGCAAACAAGCTAGCATAGCAACGTTCGCTAAATGTAAACAAAGATGCTCGCAGCATCAACAGGTGGCTAGCTAGTTAATATTACTGTCGTTCATGCAGCAAAAGCGACCAAGCAAACAACAAAGAACGTTTATGTATTTAAGTAAGCTAATTTTGTTGTCTTGGTGTTGTAAAACACGAAGTAATCGAAGTAAAATCTTGACGATTTACCCAGAGTAGACGCAGTGAGCTGAAATGTAGCCTGAGCAGTTTGTAATTTCTGAGCTCCACCCACATCCCAACAACGTGCTTTGTGATTGGATATCGCTAAGATGTTCGTAATCTGATTGGTGGACGGGATTGTCAATGATAGCAACCGCGAACAACGGCGCGTCGTGTCCTTTAGGTTCAACATATATGTGTGGAGTAGTGAGACCCAAATTGCAAAAATAAATCCATAAAAGAATGAGCAAATAAAAGTGGAAATATAAAGACGAATAAATAAAATAAAAAATAAACAATGTTGCTATATAAAGAAATCAAAAATAAATCCATAAAAGAAAAGGCTAATAAAAGCAGAAATATAAAGACAAATAAACAAAATAAGAATAAAAAATAAGAATAAATGTGGTTATAAATACAAAAAAAGTGGCAATATAAAGCAATATTAATCAAAAAACGAATCCATAAAAGAAAAGGCTAATAAAACCAGAAATATAAAAACAAATAAATAGGAAATGTGTTTTTCCTTTGCTTTTAAAGCAACATTTAATGCGACATTTAAAACATTATGTTGCTATAAATGTTAAAGCAATATTTAAAAATGTTAATTTGTGTATTTTATTTATAAGCACATTTATTCTTATTTTTTAAAATTAGTTTGTCTTTATATTTCTATTTTGATTAACCTTTTATTTAATGGATTCATTTTTTGAATAATATTTCTTCACATAGCAACATGATTTTTTACTTCATTTATTCATCTTTGTATTTCCACTTTCATTTGCTTATTTTTTCCCCCATTTGGCACTCTCACTACTACATATGCTCACATGTAGCAGTAAAACACCAGATATTCAGTTCAAAATATCTGCTTTTATTTATCCTTTAACAAAACAGGTTCACAAGTAACACATCAACCTATATAATGATGTATAAAAACGTAATAAGAAGAATCTCAAAAGACAAAGCAGACGTTACATGTATGTTCTTTGGCTGCAGAAGCCTGCTGGAAGCCAGTGGCAGCAACATGTAGGCTGAGACACTGACAGAACAGAGAGAAGCTTCAAATGCACTGAATACATCCCTACAAAAAAAGACCTATCAGTGTGTGTTCATCTTAACGAAAGCAGAAACATCTCCAAAAAGAGATACTAACTGAATATTTACCTCTTGCAATGACATACAGCATTTTAGTTTTCCAGTGATTGTTTTCCGACTCAGTTTAAACAAGCAGGCGTAGCAGTAAAATGGACTACAAATTATTTTGCTCAAAACATAAAAAAAAAAAAAAAACAAGCTACATATGTTAATACGGTCCAAAGTAATGAGAAATACAGAAGTTGATATAAAACACTGACCAACAACAATGAATGAACAACTTAAATCAAAACCTCCTTTCATGCTGAAAAAGCTGGCCAATGCAATGCAGTGAAGTTTCAGGGCATGTCCTGAGTGTGCAGACCACAACGTGAACTTGATGTAAAAACAAAAATAAAGCAAGTGCATGTTTGTTGCACTCATCACACAGAAAATTGAATGCCTGAGTCAAATCATCACACCAACAATGCTGAAGCTCCCCTTTCTCAAGCCATATGGTCCAATTCTGTAACTGAACAACAGCTTTTTCCAGGTCCAACTTGCATAGAGGCAGCACAAAAAAAACGAAAAACAATTCTGAATTCTTGCTGTGGGAAATGATTATGCAACATTATGCAGTCATTTAACTAGCAGATGAAATAAAACTAAATTAGGTCCTCAGAGATTTTAAAGTTAAGAGTAATGTTATCAATTTTAAATGAAAATGTTTTAAAATGAAATGTATTTAGACAAGGACATTGAAGATTCTTCACAAACTCTATGAAAACAAAATTAGTTTTGTCAGAATGGACACAACCTACTAGGAAACTCTTTAAATCTGGGCTGGGAAATTTGGAGAAGCTAAGAATCCCTCATTTAAATTTAAACTCTTGAAAACTAGATGAGAAACACTTCCTTTAATAAGCTAAAAAACCTTCAATTATTAGATATTTGCCTAACAGATAGGACTTGATACGTGCAAGTGAATCCATGATTAAAATTACAAAAGAAGTCTGCCCCATTGAACAGAAAAGGCATATGAAAAAGAACAAGAAAAAAGGGTAATAACAAATGTAGTATAGTTCTATATAAAATAATAAACATTTGCAGCAGCACATCTCTTTGAGTTCCTCCCTAATCGCAAAACCAAGCACACTTTCCAAAACAGGGTTAAAGGATAAGTCTGCCAAAGGCAACTAGAGGTACTCAGGGCTGGGACTTAGAGAAGGGGGGGCACTGTTGTAAAAGGATGCATTTTATTTACCTCATTTGGTAAGAATAAAAAAAGGAAACAAGAATTAATTGTTTACTGCATGGTTGCAGTTGTCAAACAATTAATGTTTAAATAAAAACTTCCCCTCTGTCACTTATCCTCCACGATTCACCATTTTAATACCTGACCAACTACATTTGGTCAAAAAACCTTACAGTTCCATACTTAACTGGTCTGGAAATGAAAAGCATATCACTGGATTAAAAATCAAGCACAATACATAGATCACTGAAAGCCTACAGGTGCAGTGTACAGAACTACTGTTTGCCCCAGAATAAATGGGGGGTTTCTGTAAACATTCAAAGCACACAATGAAAGCTAAAACTTGAATATGGCAAATACGGTGTGAACGACCATTCTTCACCTTGATTGGTCAACTATTTCTGAACAGAGGAGGATAATACATATGTGTGATAATCACTGTGGACTACACTGAACCAGTAGGCTTTCCAGTGAGCTTAACAGGCAAAACTTGCTCCTGTCTAAGCTAAACAAAGGCATATATCAGTTAATGCTCTGAATACACGTCCTCAGCATGGCCTCAAACTCTTGATGGTGTTCTTTAAAGTTAGAAGTGATGGGGAGAGTGACGGGCCTAAGAGGCAGTGACTCCTTCCCACTCCACCAAGTACTGCACCTTGCCATCGAGCGTGACCCGTCGGGCCAGGACTTTGTACTTTTCCCCACAAGCCAGTCGCCCTGCCGCTCCGAAATAGCTGCTGATGGAGCTCTTGAGATGGGACAGCTGGCTGTTGGGGTCCATGCCATGAACTATGTCCGTGGAGTGAAGCCCTGGGAGGGAGCTCAGCATCTCTGTGGCTGAGGGGTTTGTGTCTGCGTGGCTGGGAGGGGGGATCTCTGGGTTGGGGGGCTGCAGGGCCCGTCGCGGCCGCCCACGCTTCCTTTTTATAGGTGGAGGGGAAACGGGCATGATGCTGGCTGCTGCACGTGTCTTGCTGGAACTACAGAGGCTGGAGGGTGTTTGAAAGGAAAACATGAAGTAAAGAAACTTATGTTAATTCTTAGAGCTATGACAAAAACAAGACTGAGAGTTGACTGCCTGTGAGTTGGTGGCTAGCTAGGACTTCTTTGAGGTAAATGCTTAAATCAGTGACAAGATCAACGCACTGATATCAAGCAGGTATAATATTTACCATATCATGTTGCAATTTTAATAGCAGGCATACCTGGACTGTCGTGAAATGCTAGTTGAGGTAGTTTCTGAGGTGCTCAGGGCTCCTATAGATTCCACATCTGAAGTTCGTGAAGACAGCAGAGACCTGTCACTCCTGGTGCTGTGAGGACGGTAAAATGAGACAGATTAACAAGAGGATAAAAACATTAAAGACAGGAAAGAAAACTGCTGATCACAAGCATTTTTTAAATATTTTTTAATGTGTTTTAGACTAAATAATAAATCAAGTAATAAAAAAATGCAAACATCAAAGAGGAAAATGGTTACTAGTTGTTGCTCTCGATGTACAGCAGCTTCACCACTACACAGTGAACAATCATAACTGCTTATGAATATCTTTTGCACTTTGCTCACTTACTTGATAGAGGATAAGTGATCCAATGCATGGGACTCTAGTGGTAGAGGTTTTCTGATTTCCTGTCAAAGCCAAGTACAAATTATTAGCATTTCTAAGTGTGGTTCCTTCTTATCAAATGCATTCTTAGCGTCAACAATAAAGGTTAAAGTTTAGCCACAAAAACGGCTGCATGCACTGATCCTTTTACAAAACACGTTTCAAAATATGAACACACCCAGCTCACGCCACAAAGATATACATAGAAAAAAATGCACACACACACCTGGGACGAAAGCACAGCGGAGCGTTGCGGTTTAGCCAGAGGCTCCAGAGAACGAGCTCCTTGCTTCCCCTTTTTCTTCTTCTCTGTGCCATTGGTTAGAGTACTGGAACTTCTAAAGCAACAACAACAACATTTCACAACAGTTTCACAAGTAATGTGACAATTAGGATTATATAACAGTGGAAGGGTTAAGCAGTCACACATTGTGAAACAATTAACAAGAAAAGTGACAGTAAAAAAACAACTTTTTTGACATGCTTTTTGTTTCATTACTGGTTCTGAACTCCTGTCCTACATTATATGATTAATACACTTATTCCATCAGTCCAACAACAGCAGTTTGTTAATTCTGATACACGTCAAAAAGTACATGCTCAGAGCACGAAACAGTCACATGCATCCAACAGATGTAACATCACAAGTCAGGATTTCACGTGAAGTTGTGCAAACATCAGGACCTGTATTACGCATGTTCTTGTGACTATTGGTAGGTGCACATTTCAATTTTCGTGATCGCATTCTCTACGAGCAATAAAGCTTCTCACGTAACAGAACGGAGCGAGCTGCACATTATGATCGGTTCGCAACGTCTGACAGAGGGGCTGCGCGCAAATTCACGTGTCGATTACCGATTGTGCGACATTGTCCAACTGGGAGGGGATTACCAACTTACCTCATGCCAGACAGGGCTTTGGTGGACTTGCATCCCTTGATGGTGATCTCATGTGAAGCCTTCTCCATCACTCTGCCAGCTGGCTCATCACAGTTGGGAGGAGCAGGAGGGAAACGGATTCTTAGGCCAAACAAGTGCTTCTTTTTCTTCACCTCTTTCCCTGACATGAACCTGGGAGAGGTAGCAAAAGATGAAAAGGTTGTAACACACAGTTTAGTACACGCAGCAAAAGACTGGAGAATACTTAGAAGCTGTTATGTTAAAAGTAACAGGTTAACTTACATGCAGCTATTGTTGTTTAGCGCCCCGAGAACGCTTTCGTATCGCTGTGATCTTGGAGTGTTGGCGAGCTGTAGATGCAGGGGAACAGGAAAGACGGGGCGCAAGGAAAAAAAAGTTAAATATCTCCAAAAAAATCAACACCACATGGTTCCAAAATCTCATTTAGAAGCCTGGGAATTCATAGTGAAGAAATAATTAGCCCACTAGAGCATGCTAACAATGTAGTTTTCTGGCTTGCAATCAACATTTTTAGGACTGGTGTATTTAGCTGCAAAATTAATTGGAAACGTATAACAAGCTACTAACTCCTGACACCATGTGCCAAATGTGAAAAGGACTCTCTTTGATATCAAATTTAAAATGAAATGCCAGAAAATATCAGAATCTATGCCGCTTAGGATTAGGTACTGCATTAGAAGTGTCCATACCTCTCCCAGCTGCAGCAGCTCCCAGTTGTCGTTGATATAAGCCATCAGGTCCTTCCCAGAGTCAAAATACTTCTTCTTGTGAATCACACTCAGGTTGTACAGGCTCAGGTGTGTGACATCCTTCCTGAAACATTTTAGTGAAAAGCTGTGTTTTCTCAGTCTGCTTTCCGAGAGAATGCCATAAAAAGAAACCAAATATGACTTAAAAATACAGGAATTGTCCCGCGACATTGTCCGACGCGAATATTTGGATCTCAAAATAAATATTCGGATACCACCGTAATAACCAAATATTCAGATATTCGGGTCCAGCCCTAGTGGTTTCATATTTAGAAAGCAACATTTAAGAAAGAAGAGCAATCACATGCACGTGTATTTTATAGTATACCATTTGAAAAGAAGGCTGTTTTTGTTAAAGTAATATACACATCTTAAGATGCACTCACCAGCTGAGAGGCAGACGGTTGAGGTACTCTGGTCCACCATTACAAACAGAACAAATAAACACATAAAACCTAAAGACAAAAAAAACCCAAACAAATGATTTAATCAGCCGGCTTAATTACACTGGAACCTGAAAGACAGAGTCCTGCAGGGAGTGCTTTTCATTATTCAAACTCATTTTCCCTCACATCCTCTCTCCTCCCATACCTCCTACACTGAAGTGGAGAATCTTCCAATTACTTGAATCCATCTCATGGAGAACAAAAGATAAAACAAAGTTGTATGCTATGTAGAAGTCTTATCAATTGCCACAGTGCATAAATTGTGCACTTTGATGGGTGTCAGTTTGATTTGACAAGTTATACACTACCAGTCAAAAGTTTGGACACAGTTCATTCAATGCTTTTTGTTTACTTGTGTTATTTTCTACATTGTAGATTAATACTGAAGAGTAACACTTTTTTGTTTACAACAAAATTCCATATGCATTATTTTATAGTTTTGATGTCTTCAGTATTAATCTACATGGTGCAAAGTAACTGGTATCGCTTAAGACTGACAGTATGGAATAAAGGATTTCTCATCTGACAGATTCCGTTCCTCCATCCTTGTATCTCTGTCTCACATCCTCGCTACGGCTCAACAATTGCTTGAATCAAAATTGCAATTTGAAGTAAGGCACGTGGAAAATCTCAAACGCTGAAATATAGGATTTATGTTGTGCTCGGAAAGCAAAGAAAAAAGTTGGCATAACGAAAAGCACCCATGGTTTCAGATAGAGTGCAAAGTCATGAAATGTTGGTCAACAATAATGCAACATATCGTGTCCTGACAAATGACAGCTATGTGAAGATGAACACTATCACAACACCAAGCACAGTATTTTTCCTTCTGCAGAATTTACTGTATTTACTCTAATGGTACAGCTTGGACCCATTAACACCAAAATAAAGATTACAAAAGTTATCAGTCACATTTAAAAGGGTTTTTTAAGCCATTTTAATTTACCTTAATTTTTAATTTGTTCAACAAATGAAAATCAACTCTGATTGTTTCATGAAACTTCATTACTGTTGCTAGTGGTTACTGCTTGGGGTGTTACTGATTAATTGTTTATCGATTGATTGCTGTTAATACTTTTATTGGTTAAAAATATTATTATACATTCCT
Source organism: Amphiprion ocellaris (assembly GCF_022539595.1). Taxonomy (NCBI): domain Eukaryota; kingdom Metazoa; phylum Chordata; class Actinopteri; family Pomacentridae; genus Amphiprion; species Amphiprion ocellaris. The sequence goes on along the minus strand of NC_072775.1, from coordinate 11,780,911 downwards.
GAACTGATAAAGTTGTTGCAACAGTATTTGTAGACAGCTGTTCCAGCTGAGCAGCTGTTTCCAGCAGCTGGACTGACGTAGCTACAGTGATAAAATTAAACAAGTTACTAGTCCATCATGTAGATCAAGTATGACGACTATTTTGATATAAAACTGCTGTGAAGAGATTAATAACATTGCAAGTTATTTACTCTGGAAAACTAGTGCTTGTTTTCTGCGTTTACTACTTTTGTCGAGTAATTGTTGGACAGCAATTTAAAATAAAATCATTATTTGTGCTATTTAATTTATAATTAATTATTGTGGTGCTTACTTTAACTGTTCTTCATATTCCAAATATAACTGAGCAGATTTTTCGGTGACATTAAGTGGTAGTGGTTGAATGAAAATCAGTTTAATCAACAGTGTGTATGTGTGTGGAAAAGACCTCTGAGCTTGCATTGTGATAAAAGGGGATCTTTTAAAACTTGAAAAAAATGTAGGGAAAAAGAGAAAACATACATTGGAAGCTTTTTTGGAGTATTTTCTAAACATAGTTAAAAATTTTGTGCTTGGTTGGCAAAAAGGAAAAAGAAAAACAATGATGCATGTTGAATTGAAGTAACCAAGCTTGGATGTGTTTGTACAACATGCTTTTAGTAGAAACAAACTCAAAGGGGCACAGTAAAAACACCCTTGGGCACATGCACTTCACTGACCACACACTATTTCCTTAAGTCTAGCTTCTAAGTGTGCGTTTTGTTTTTCCTTCTCTTTGAGTCACCATCATGCATAAATAATATCTTGATGATGAGTTTAGTTAGCCACGACTGGCTAGAATTTCTGGTTAGAAAACTGCATGTTGCTCAGACTGAAGTGTAGCAATGTGATCAAGAATCACCATTAGAGTGATGACTACAGACTTTGCCATGTTTCTCTTCCGCCTGTCTACTAATATCTCAAATAGCCTAAAATTACACAGTGTGGAGGGTCCTTTAAAAAGACAGTTAAACTGTCTGACTAAATCCATGCTTGGTAGTCAATCAGCAATCTTCTTGATTGCCAACCACGCAGTATATTACCTATAGAACATGTATTATAATTTAGAAGTAGAAAATATTTGTACCTATCTCCATAGAGCATGGGCATCTGTAGGCAATGGAGGCAGGCTTCATGGAACCACTGCTGACACCTGCTACACTGCAGCATCTTCAGGTACCATCTACAAGCAAAGAGACAGAGAACAGTTAGCTGTGCCAGGATATGCAATATTAGTGTTTTAAGAGCGTGTAGGAGAAATAAAACTGAGTTCTTTAATGTGTTCAATCATGTAACACATCACTCACTCTCCAGGACCACCACAGTAGCAGTAGCACTGCTGGCTGTTAGTCTTGTGGCCCTGATCCCACTCCAGTTCATCCAGTGAGTATGGGAAGGACAGGTGCAGCTCCATGTGCTGCTGCTGATGCTGCTCCTGCTGCAGAAAACCTTTAGCGGATGCTCCCCTTCTGTGCGCCCTCCCCCTCTGTAAGCCACAAAAACAAAAAGTATGATCCTCCACAACACAAAAAAACATGGACAAACATATACAGACATATGATCTATAGTCTCTAACCTGCATTTTGTTTTACAGTAAGAGCGCAGAAAACACTGAGGAAAATACCCGTTTGTTATGTAAACATATGCTCATCTAAGCACACAACTTATAACCTCAACTACTTGTTTTATGTATTCATACCCAGAACAAAAACTGCACCTTAGGCATAGAAGTGAGCTCACACTCTGAGCAAAGCCACTTGTCATCAGAGTCAATGACAGCAGCATCAATGATGGGGGTGTGACACAGCTGATGGTAGCCTAGAAGACAATGAACAGATTTATACGCAGCTGCCATCTAAGTACCCTTATCCAGAGATTACAGTAGGAAGATAAACAATGAAACAAGAATTTTAACTAGTTAGTTAAATACAGATTAAGTATGAAAGAACTGCACCGTTTTGTTTAATGTTTGTATAAGAGAATCAGACACAAACAACTTTACCTTGTCCACATTTGTCACAAATGACAATCTCATTGGGTTCCTCTGAAGCTTCATCCTGGCATATGGAGCAGACGATGTCATCATCCTCGTCATCGTCATCATCTTCATCTCCTGTAATGGACATAAATAGTCAAGGAAACAAGTAACCTAAAAAAGCACAAACTTAACCAAGCATCTCACATAGCCTCTTCACTGTGAATGTGAGGATTACTTTGAGTATTATCTATCCACCTTTCTATCTATCGATTGGTGGTTCTTCACAAACTGAACACGGAAAATGCTTTTTGCTTGACAACACAGTACTTCCTGTAGTCGATTAAACACCTCCTCTGGTCGCTATGGTATTAAACAGTAAGAAGCTCCACCTGAGGACACAACTGGGTTCTACAGCTAATTGACAATACTTGAAGTGCTAATTATGCAGGAAAAGGTTTCGGATTGGCAGATATGGGGCAAAACAAATCGATCCAAACATCCTGAATTGAAATAAAATCAAAACCATTTGTGTGCATATGTGGATGAACCAACGCGTTAAAGAACAAATAATATTCGGCTGTTGCGCCTGTAACTACACCTAACAGTGATGTTGGAGTACAGTACACAGACACTGACAATACAAGAATAGTTCTACATCACTGGAGCAGCAAAAGAATTTCGACACTGGAGGTGGTTTTAGCAGTTGTTACCTTTTCAATCAAAACTACAACACTGTGTACATACAGTTGTGCAGCAGCATGTGGATCAACTCAGTTTGGACATAAGGCTAAAAAAGTAAATATAACAGATTGTACACATTTGGTCAATAGATATCCATGACATTTATATGATTTTAAACCAATTTTGCTGATTGCATCGAATATTCTGTGGACTCGTGTCAACATGAAAAGTATGTACAGGGTGGGCCATAAGTTTCCATACATAGGAAAATGTGTAATGTATATTTTTTATGTTTCAGATACCCTAGAAGATGCGTTTGACACTATCTGTGGGGGCACTTGAAGGCCACGGTGTATCAGGTGAAGATATGAGACATAAATCATCTCAAGGAAGGTATCACCAACGCCATTACAAGCATAACTTCAACTGTGCTAATGCAAGTTCATCAGCAGTGGAATACATGTATTAATATGAGTTTTCAAAACAATGGTAATCATATAGAGCACATTATATAAATAAAAATGGCTGTCCAACATAAAATTTTTATTTTTCCTATGTATGGAAATTTATGCCCCACCCTGTATAACAAACTAACCTCCAAATTCCCTCCTACATTAATATGAAGATCAGAGCGTCTCAACCAGGCCATTATTCTGGGGAGATCTCGTTCAGCAACATTTTGATTTAATTGCATGACAAATGATGTTTGGCTTTTCTCGAGAACAAATTTTCATTTTCACTAATGCGTCTTGAAGTGGACAGACCCCTGTCTCTGTATATCTTTCCTAAACTCATCCACATGTAGGCAGTGCGCTGCTACTGTGCTGATACACCAGTGGACAGTTAACTGTCAGCAACAAGAGCAGCAAGATAAGTCTGACAGAAAAAGGCAAGCAGAGTTTGGACAGCACAATACAAATTCAGGCCAAATCACTGTTAAACTGTGCAGCATTTAAGCATCAGATATTGTCAGGCAAGGAAATTGTACATATATGTTTAAGACTGTCTGCAAATTATTTAACTATTTAATTTATTCCACAAACATGCTGATCTTAAGGCTGAAAGAATTTACCTGTTTGAATGTCCTTCCAGAGAACCCAAGATTTTGACTGATCCTCAAAAATCACAAAGCATCGCTGCTTGTCTCGATCTATCTGAAAAAATAAAGATATAAAGAAATTAATTTGATACTACCCACTACAGTTTTTTTAAAGCCTGCACACACTGCACAGTCATCTCACGCCTTCAGCAACAACGAAAGGTTTTCTTGCAGCAGCAACTGATGGAAGTGAGCAATAGTCCAGTAGCTTATAGAATAGAATGTGCTTTATTGTCATTATACAGCGTACAACGAGAGCTTCTCCTTTTCAGTGCAAACAAGGTGCAAGATAAAAGTCTTAAAAATCTTAAAGGTAGTGCAAACAGTCTTTATTTAGAAATATACAATATAAATATACGTGAATATTGAGGTAGTATAGAGCAGCAGGAGATCAAATGTTTCGTATCACATCCACCAATTTTAAAACCCATTTTCTAGGCATTATACATGCTTTGACAAAAATTCCAATAATATAAGTTACATAAAATAAGGTGAAACACTGCAGCTATAAAAATCCTAACACAAAGCTTATGCACCTAGTCATGTAGTATTCTGCTAAGTTTTTTACATTTGTCACAAATTTCATTGAGGGTAAAAATTTCATCAGTTTTAATATGAGTAGTTGCCGGTACTGTGATGGAAAACTTGTTGGAGCACCAAAAGAAGTGCTTCCCTCATACTAACCTTTGTGATTGTCCCCAAATAGAACAAGCCATCTGACCACCGGGCCAAGACGTCCTGTCCTTCTGAAAACCTGTCAGACATGCTGTCTTCTCCATACTCTCCCTTAACAGAGAGGCTTGTAGGGGACAAGGACACAGCCTGCTGCTGCCACTGGGGATGACCTCTGTGATGGACAGGCAGGTGATCCACAACCCCTGAGTCTCTGAAAAACAGGGAGGAGGGATGGAGCGGTGAGAGACATGCATTTAGAATATAGAAAGAAATGGATTTTACAACACTTCTTAGGAGGTAATCTCAGCTGCTGACGGTGTGCCAGGTGTTTCAGTTTACAACTAGCAAATTTGTATACAAATAGGGGTCGACCGATTATCGGCATGGGTAATAATTGTCTCCATTAGTTAGCAAATTACCAATTAATGGTATTGCTATTTTTTTTAAATCAGATTTCTGATCAAACAGAAGCACTACTTTGGCTCTGATGTAGCTGCCTCTCCATCTGTGGTCACCATTCTGTCATCTTGAGCCATGTCCTGCAAACACCACTATCTGATTGGTTAAACAAAACAAGTATTAGCCCACCAACAGTGAAGGGCTGTTTAAAAATGTATTTAAACATATGTTTAAAAAAAAACTATTAGAAAATTAAATTGCCAACACAAACTATTTTCACTGCAAATGGTTCCTAGTTTCCAGCCTCCTTAACGGCTAGTAATAGGGATCAATATCAGCCCTGAAAGATCCTTATCAGTAAACCCCTGCATGGGTGTGCTGATGCAACAGTGTGGTATGTGTGACTGTGAAGATAAAGACACAAGAAACCTTCTAAAAATAGCAACACCTCAATCTACACTCTAATCAAGGAGAGCTGTAAAAATTACTAAAACAAAAGGCAATTCATAACAGCTAGCAGGAATTACATGCAGACATATGTGTGTATCTGTGCTAAGCTACTGCATTGTGTGTGTGTAATGGTAATGGCAGAATACAAGGACACATTGTGTGGTTACAGAAGAGCTTACTAAACAATGAATGAAACAAATGCCATTTCCCCTCCAGTGGATAAAAACAAGTGGTTATACTCATAATTAGTGCTAATTGCCAATTAACCACAGTCATGCTTTCAGTAAGATGGCTGCTGAGTATTTCTTATAGTTATATAAACATAAATAAATGCTAAGGTTAATGTAGTCACATTTAGACACTGATATTCAAATTGCAAGTGTGAGTGACAGTTGTCAGTTTAATTAAACAAATGAAACATTAGACATTTTAATGTTCTGCTGCAAAATACTAATCATTTAGTTGTATTAGAGGTCGCAGGTTTTTCATTTAGTCTCTTTTTCTTTAGCCACTGTTCGTCAGTATGGGGTTCCCTTTGTTCAGATAATGAGTGGACCTTACACAACCCCTGAAAGAGGATAAAGGGGCAGTTTGAGATCATGTTTAGCGGTGAAACTGTGTCTTGGATGTGAAATAGCGAGCAGCCGGGCCTCGTTGGTAGCACGAATAATCCACATGCAAAGCCGTAACCCCGGCCAGGTCGCTGACCGTCGGACCCACACCCCCCAACGGGAGGAAAACATGATGACAACAATACCTCATTCGGTCACCTCCGCTTCAACAACCGCCTCGTACGACAAAAAAATAACTGACTAGGAGCAAACCCCGGTGTCCCGCTCCGTCTGCCGGCGAATTTATTCCAAAAGTGTGTCTGGAAAACTTGCGGATCCCGTGCCTTCCTCAGAAAATAACAAATGGCTCATTTTCCCCCAGCACGTTCGCCATTTTGGTTTCCCGCTGATGATCGGGGAGTGCATTATGGGAAGCGCCTCAACGACGGCCGCTGCTGCTGCCGTCGCTGCGACGTTCACTCTTTTTCAAACATTTGAAAATGTAGGCAGGGCATTTACTAAGCAGAAAATTGCCGCCCCTTAAAGAGGCATAAGATGTTTGTCGTCGTTTTGGTCGACCAACTTATCTTTTCTGTCGAGTTTTCCCTCGCGGTGCGGATAAAAGATGCACTAATTAGGTTATCAGACTTATTAATTAAAGAGCCCAAGTGGTGAAAATACGTTTCTGTTGTGTTTTGTGGTTGTTTTAAACTTGGATGTGTGAACTTTGAAGTGAATATATAACGATGGTTACATGTGCCATTCCTCAAGCCCTTCACAACTAGATTTAACCTACAAATCAACATGTGCTACATACTAGCTAACAAACCAATAGTCGTTTAGCTCAAACTCTGGATAATCAAAGCCTTTTACTGCTTCCAGGGGTGCCACTCAATAAGAGCAAGAGAGATAGAGAGAGAGCAAGAACAAGAGTGAACTCAGCAGTCTTTATGCACTCCCAGCATTTGAGGAACTGAAGACCTACCTTTTCTTATTGCATACCAGTTGGCAATGTGACCACAACTATGGGAAAATCCTTAATGTTAGCATGTTGTGTGGCTAATGTGGCTAATGTTACCATTAGCTTTGATTGTATCCACAGATTGGGGCTGTTTGGAAATTGTAAAGCTCATTAAGCTTTTGTAGCAATTTGTAACCAGTAAACAAGGAGTGGGTGGGTTACTATGTTTTCATGTTGGTGCTGGCGTTTACATCTGTTTGCTTCTCTCCTGCTCTGTGTGCTCACATATACTGCATTTTAATGATAGACAGTCGATGGTTTTAATACATCTGAATTTGCAATAAGGTTAAGTAGCCACTAGATTGTACATTATTATAATACTGCACTGCACTACAATATACTAGATTATACTATACTTTGCCATAATATAATATGATATAATATAATATAATATAATATAATATAATATAATATAATATAATATAATATAATATAATATAATATAATATAATATCAGATACAATAAGATAAGATACCTTTATTATCAATGTACCTGAAAATACAACAAAATTCTGTTGGCAATCTCTTATAGTAGCAGCACGAGTTGCAGTAGGCACTGGAAATCCCAATATAGAATATAACTATATATACTGTACTATACCAAACCATACTATACTTCGCTATACTATACTATATTTTAATTTGCTATACTACAGTTCTACAATTTCATTTAACAGATGCTTTTATCCAAAGCGACATACATCTGAGAGTAGATATAACACAAACAAGGATCTAGTTAGGAGAAAACAACCTGGATAAGTGCCATAAAACAGTATACTATACTATAACGCTGACTGATACAGAGGGAGTCTTCTTCCTGAAGAGCGTGTGGACAGCAGCAACTCAGCTGTTTTCAGATGTATAGATACTGAAACAGGACAGGACTAAAACCAGGGGTGCCAGTGGTTATACATTCATGCTAAAATAAACCATCTTAACAGTATTTTGCCCTGAAAATTGAAAGGCCATTTCTGAAGATGTGTCAGTTGTTTGCTGAAAACAGATAGATAGATAGATAGATAGATAGATAGATAGATAGATAGATAGATAGATAGATAGATAGATAGATAGATAGATAGATAGATAGATAGATGAAAAGCGTTTAGTAGAAAGGTTCACCAAAGTTGTGTTTGACAAGTTTGTGCAGATTGTGGCCACGGGTTGGCGCTACAACGCTGCTGTTGCAGTCATTTTATTTTCAATATAACAACCGGAAGCTGTGTTCGGAGTTGCAGGTTGCCATGACTATAGCGCTTTTTTTTTTTTTTTTTAATATATATATATATATATATATATATATATATATATATATATATATATATATATATATATATATATATATATATATATATATATATATATATATATATACAATGAAACCGGAAGTTGATCGTACTCATGCTCGCTAGCTTGACTCGGCCGTGTGTGAAAGAGTTTAGCGGTCACACAATCCTCATAATGAGTCGACGGTATCAGCGCAGGATGTCTGACACCGCTCGGTACGTAGTGACACGTGTTTATGTGGGTTTTGATTGACGACATATAAACTTGAAAACGCTTAGCTGGCAGACGGACAAGTTGCGCCTGCGCCCTGAACCTGCGTTTTTTCCAGCTTGAGGTATGTTGCTTTGCTTGAAAATCAGCAGCTGCTGCACAGAGCAGAGGCAAAGGCAAAGTGCAATATCTCAGCGATTCACACGGACAGCACGCAGCGACAGTCCGGGGTCGTCGTGGATTCCAGTGAGGCTGGACTCGGTCGTTTTTCAGTCATTTTCTGCGGTGCCAGTCGCCTGATGTGGAAGACGCTTTCTCCCGTGTGTTCTGGATAATCTCCCCCACAGCCAGCTCCACGTATTGAGATGATCTATTTTTGTGATGGCGAAGGGTCTGTTTCCACGGGCCTGGGTGAAAAAGTCCTTCTACTTTCAGGTAATAATGCTGATCTGTAATTCCTTCTGTGAGGCAGGTTACAGCTGTGTCTGAAATGAAGCGATCCTGTGCGTATGAAGGCACCGTGGTGGTGTCACATCAGGCTGACAGCTGGCAATAAACATGGATCAGTGGGCATCGTGGGCTGTGTCAGAGTACCTGATGAATGTGACTTCTGTGGGAACAATAGGCTGACAGGCTTTCAGATGACCCAGAAATGGAGAGTACAGGCCGAACACTGAGAGTGTTTATGATCAACCTGGTAATCCGGGGAAAGACTTAAACCTCTGACCAGGGGAGGAATCTCTGTTTGATCTGATTATGATTTCTCCTCCTCACATTTGACCACCAAAAGATGCTTCCCTTCCACTCACTGTTGTTTCATTATCCCCATCAGTGCCAGGGCAGCGCTAATCCGTTTGCATGGATAATAAGGGTTGAACCCTCCTGATTTGGGTACCAGTTGCCTGCTGCCAGCAATTTTTCCCAATACAGTAAGGAGCTTATGCAAGAGGAAGCAAATTCAGGCTTGTATTTTCTCTCTGGAGCATATTGCTGCATTACAACATACAGTAAAGTCCGTTTATCTGAGCTTTAGACTTGAGCTGCAGTCTGATGGCTAAAATCCTCTGCAGGCTGAAGCATGTTGTCACCTGGCTTCACCCAGTACTTCCAGCCACACCAGTTAGTGTTTGCTGTGGCCCCATGGGAGCGTTAATTCAAACAGATCAGTCCTAACATTTCATTGCTGGGTTTGTTAAAGTAGTTCCCACACACCTACGACACACACTCACCAATGCAGAAGTGGTTTATTTAGTCCTGAGGTGATTTCCATGCTAGGAAAATGTATTGTGTGTGGTTGTATAGTGTACCGTGTCATTTGTTTTGGTTCCTTCTGTTCCTATATCAGCAGAGTTTGCATGCTAATGGAGCGTTGAGGCAAAAATATATTTGGCAGGATAATTTAGCAGATTTGTGCTTGTCTCAGGCTGCACAGCTTACACATTCACATCAGTTAGTGCCTTTGGCAAACCGGCCCGCCAAATCTAAAAAGAAGTCTTGTTAGGGGACCAAAATGTGTTGGCAGAGGTGGCGCATCCAGATCTGTTACAGGCTCCACGGGGTTGTTCCAAAGAGCAACTCCACAGGGTTATCTGGGTAACTTTGCAAAGTAAAAAACAAGATTTTTTAAAATTCTTCAGATCTGTGGGGGTTCCAGGTGTCAGTTTTCTTCAATTTTACTGCAGACTCCTCATTTATTACACAGCACGGAATCTTTGGAACGTGGTTTGACAAACGGCTTTTGAAGCTAGTTTGATGATCTGAGTTCAAAAAGCTACATGGAACCCAGTTGGGGAAGGATTAATGAATGTGTAAAGACATGTTTTCTTTCTGGGAGGTCATCAGTCATCTTCTGTACGAGCATGTTGGATTAGTGGCACGTCAGTCGCTGAGTACAGCCAGTTCTGTCAATGGATCATGACCAAACTACCGGCCATTATCAACACTCAGTAGTATACATGATAAACAGTGTATGAAGGCATGTGAAAGCTCGTACCTCCTGCCTTTGCACATATCCCTTGATTGTTTATGCATAACGGTATTGCACAAGATGCCAACATTTGCAGATAGAATTTATTTTTAACTATTTTTACCTTATTTTATTGCAATTCTTTGTCATTTCAGTTGTGTGAAGGAAACTCGCAAAGTAAGAATCTCTTTACTCAGGGTAACCACTGTGTTTCTGTTGCGTTTATGACAATAAATTCTTTAGATCTTGAAATGAAGACGTGATAGTGCAGGTCTTTTGTCTGTCCTGCATCGATCGGACTATAAGAAGCTGATACAGGCTTGAATAGATCAATGATAGTTGCGCCACAACATGCATGGAAGTTAGATTTCTTGCTCTTCTGACATGCAAACCTAAACAGCAATAATATATCAACACTCAGGCAGCTGCAGTTGCTTTGCTTTGACCGCACGGCCTCAAGGCATGATGGGAAACGCCTGGCTCTCACCTGATCTCAGCTGATCGGTTTAAATATTGACTCAACAATATGACATTTCAGAGGAACTTTTGGTTTTTTGGTCATTTTTTTGTGAATGTTCTTAAAGAAAATGTTAGAAGTTTTACTGATTATATATGTCATCACTTTAGATATTTTAAGGATTTTTTTGGAAGATTTTTACTAATTTTTTGGAAATATTTACAAGAATTTTCTTGCCAAATTTGGGGGATTTTTTGTAAATAAAATTTTTAAGGGAAACTTTTAAGGAATTATTGGAATTTTCTTTCTGAAGGTTTTGCAAATTTTCAAAAATTTGAGGATTTTTTTTTTTTTTTTTTGCTGAATTTTAAATTATTTTTTCAGACAAGGAAACCATGTTTTTTGGTGCCCCTAAATGAAGACAACAGGAGGGTTAACAGAATACATGTCAATCATTGAGGCAGAATATATTCACTTCACATTACACATCATAAACTGCCTACAACACATCATAGTTCTTGTCTATTACATATTAACGTTTTGTTGAAAAGCTGAGGACTTTTAAAGTAACACCTGTACGGATTTTTCAGCCCTCACAGTCTCAGTATCTGACAGATCAATGAAATTTGTTGTCTTGTATTTCTTTCTACTATAATTCACTATTTATTGAAGTTTTTGTAGCTGTAGAGAAGCAGATCTGCTCAGCTGATTTATACACAAACTGATCACAGGTTAGAGATTACTTTTCCTCTAGCGTTTATATAAAACAGGCTACTCTGTCATATTTAAAACTTTTGGAGACTGTGCACAAGCTGATCCATAACACTTGACTAAATTGGATTCAGATCTGACCAGATGCGAGTGTTTCTCTAACATCCTGTACAGGCTGAAAGCAGCTGGAAACTGTCTGACTTGACTGCAGTTTTTTGGCTCAGCCCCCTGCTGCTCCTCTGGTCGTTTTTGCAGGCGAGGCTCAGTTTATCTCAAACAAATCTATTACTTTATGAGTGTTATTACTTTGGAAATGAATCAACCTGCTGACAGATGGTATCCTGACAGGTTGCACTGCTCTTTTTAACACCAGTCAGTATCTTACACTGTCTGCCGTTTCCTCATTCTGGTGCAGGATTTTTCTCATCTCAAGGTGCAATTTGTTTCCTTATTTGATTCAAATCGTACACCACTGTACATGTGCACACTCTTGCAGCTCACATTTGTAAGACTTTTTAACCTCCTTTCATTGGGTCAGTTATCTAGCATTATTCTAGTTAAGACCGTCACTCCATATTAGGTTCCAAGGAAGACGAGACACTGTCTAGAACGGCAGGATTAATGGAGGATTAAGCTCCTTGCTGCTCGGGTTTCACTTCTTTAACTCCCAGTCAGCATCATGTGTGTTTGTTGAGACACGCCAGCAGACAGTCAACATGCCACACATGACTCAGGGTCACTCGCCTGCTACAGCCACTGTTTAAATTCTTTGCATTGTCTGCATATGTAGATAGAAAAGCGGGTTTTCAGCACACAGTACCTTCATACATGCTAAAGGAGTCTGATCGGATAGGGATGTGTACTCTGCCCCCCGTCGCCTCCCTGGAGGCCCGCTATCTGTTTGTTCATCTCTTCAGGACACACATTGTTTAAATCAAAGCAGCTCCGCAGAGGAGACTTTTCTGCAGCTTTAATATGAAACAGCTGCTAATAACCTGCTGCCAATAAGATGGGAGGCAGGAAATGTATTGTTTTCTGAGGTATTTACCCATTTCATCACCTACTACTACACCTACTCGTGTGCCTTCAGGTTATGAAGAATCTGAATTTCTGGCAGTATTTTGACCCTCTGTGTGTGTGTGAATGTGGATCAGATGCTGTAATTTCTGCTGCAGTTTGTGTGGACCCCGAACAGAAAGATCCTCTGTCCTGTTTACACACTACAGCAATCACACAGCACATCAAAGATGAAAAAGACTTTTGACTTGGTCCCTGCCACACTGGCTGCATATTTTGTTGGGATTTGGACACAGCACTGACGCTGAATGAAAGGCGCACCACTCTGCCAAAATACACACAGCATAAGCTGTTCCTGCCATGTGATCAAAGTGAGAACCAAAATTACTTCATCCTCCCAAGTGCAGTCGCAGTCCTCAGAGAAAAACTAACAGCACTTTTGTTTTGGTAGGAGTCGAGCACGGTGGCTGCCGCACGCAGTTTGACCTAAATTCTTTTCGCTGCTCTACCGTGTCTTCCAACAACTTAATTTACCGTTTTTCCTACTTCTTTTTGGCTGGGTTGTCTTTGATTATTCACTCACTGGATGTACTGCCCACATCTGTCAGCTGAATATCAGTTCCAAAAAAAACCCTGATAACAAAAGTGGAAGACCGCTGTTGCTTAGAAGCAGTTGTGAAGCATTCTGTAGAGTAGAGAGTTTTGTTTTTTAAATTAAGAACTTGACAATTATTGAATGGATTACTGTGGAATTTGGTTCAGATATTCATGGCCCACAGTGGATGAATCCTAATGAAAACTAGTAGGATGTACCTTTACTTAAGTACTGTACTTTATTACCAATTTGAGGTACTAATGCCCTTTCTACTTCCACTCCACTACTTCTGTGTAGGAAATATTCAGTATATTATTCACTACATTTACTTATTAGTAACTACTTACTAGACAAATGAAGATTTTTGCACACAAAACATAGAGAGATATAAAATATTATGTTTTATTATAAATAAAACTTTAAACAAGGGCTCATGCAAGAACACAAAACTGGCAAGAATTTTATTAATCTGCGCTTTTAATAAAATTTCTCACTATTTTCAGAGACTGAATCAATTAATGTAGAAAATAATCAATAGAAAATCCACAGTGCAGGTGATATATTTTTGTATCTGGATACAAATAGTTTAAAACGGTTAACTGAAAGAGTAAAACTAGTTACATTAATGCATAAGTAACTGATATAACGTATGTAAAAGTCACACAGGACATTTTTCTGCATTGACTAGTTTTACTACTTTAAGTACATTTTTGTGATAATACTTTCACATAAATAACATTTTTAATGCTGGACTGTACTTGTAACAGAAAACTTAATGAGGAATAAATTAAGGAGATAATCAGAAGGCTTAAAATCATAATTTATAAAGAAGATCCAAGTATCTCGACAAGTGAACTGTTAAAGATAGATTGTCTTTTGTGAGCTCTGCTTGTGTCGAGGTCACAAGATAGGCACAACAGATATCTCATGAGGGATTTTTATGCAAATGCGACTTTGCAGAAAAATAAGCCCCAGAATCTGACCATTTAGGAGCTGACAAGATGAGAGTCAGATGAAACAGTTTTGCTCACACGGGCTCATGTTTTTTCCCAAATGTGTCAGAAAATACCCCATGACATACATTTGCCATGTGGGATTAGTACTTTTACTTTAGTGAATACTCCCTCCTGTACTGTTAAAGACTTTGATGATGCCCTTACTCGTGTTGCACCGCTAGCAGGGCAATGAAATATCCTAACACAGACATTCATGGTGCCCTGAATCCTAATAACTGCTGGTTTTTCATCTGGCACCATCAGTACTTTTAAGGCCCTTCATGGTCTCTCTTCTAGCTGGATTTCTGACCAGTTTGCACTTTGACACCTTCAGCTGGAGGTCACTTAAAACATTGCGTTTGTCTACGTTTCAATTTCTTTTGCACTGTCTTTAATTTCTTCCAGTGATATTTTTAACATTTCTATTTTTTCTACACCATGTTGTGTTGCTATCTGTCCATTAAATTCTGATGCTGCCTTCATGTTTTAATCTGCTGCCTTTCGAAGCACTTTGGAATTTAAAAAGTGCTCTATAGATAAAGATTATTATCATCATTATATATTATTATCATTAGGTGCAGTTTAGTAGTTTATTTTATACCAGTAGCACTAATGAGCCTCAGCTGTACTTTGTGTTTAGTGCTAATGTTTGCAGGCCGAGCTAAAATGCGACACATGATGAACATTATACCTGAATGTTAACATTTTTGTCATTGTTAACATGCTGATGTTATCTCAGAGTACCACTGGTCATAACTGCAGCCTCACAGAGCTGCTAACATAACAGGGCTGTAGAGACACTGTTCTCTTTACAGCTCTGTAAGTGCAATAATGTAACACAGCGCTGTAACTCTTCTATAATTTGGGTACAATTATCCATCATACCATATTTGTACATGTGGAAGGTGTACATAGTCTTTATTATTATCTTTATTCTACCTTTGTACTTCTTATCTCAGTTTCTTATTCTGCTTCATTTATATCTAGCTGCTGTAATGTGATCATTTCCCCTGTCAGGGATCAATAAAGTTTATCTTATCTCAGCCTGCAAGGACAACTTTGGTAAAATGACAGGAGGACGGTTAATTAATAAACAACATTATTAGGCATATAAAATGCTAAATATAAAACATAGAGGGCTCCATAACTCATCTGTCTTTCAAATTATTAACCGAGCAACAGCCACTGGACATTATTGAACATTTACTATATAAAGGAAGACAAAACATCCTTGTGTATGTTATTTGTTTATGAATTATAAAAAGATCAGTAGGACGGTTTTTCCTTTAGTTGTATTTTAGTTTCTGTATGTACCCATTGAATCAAATAACTGAGTGATAAATGAGTAAAAATAAACTTTGCTGACAGATTCGTTAGATTTTCATTTCTCCTGTGGAGATGTAACATTAGTTCTAATATAGTCAAATTTATCTCCAGAATGAACAACACTGTCAGGTCTTAACCTTCATATTTAAATTAATGAGGTTAATCTCCATAATTAATAATACTGCAGGTTCTTAGCTTATACATTTATTATTGTCAGTTAAAGCTGTATTTTATTTTGTATTTATAGGGTTTTGATCTGTGATGTTTGCACTCTTCAGATAAATTCACATCATAAATAACATTGTAGGGGGCTGTAGGGTTAATTCATAACACCAATCATATTTCTCTACTGGAAAAGATTCCAGCTGCTTCTTTAAATGTTAATTGACTTATTTATCATTTAATTATAGTTTTAATAACTGCAAACCTTTCCATGCACACATACATTTTAAACCAGTGTAGAGTAAATGTTAAATTAATCAAAAAGTGTGGTAAACTGAGTTTTTTGTGCTCAATAAACAAGGTATTCTGTGGGTTGCTGTATTTTTAACATCATCTGTGCCAAGTTTCTTTCCTCAGCAGTGAAATCTAAGTATAAATTTCCCTGCATTTCTGTCTGATCACTGTGGATAACAAGTTACTGACTGCATTAACTCACACACTGTCACAGAGACAGCAGGACGTCTGTTCAGATGGCTATTGTGAGACATGTGACCTGTGCATCCTGTGACTGAAGCACTAATTAGATTTTTTTTGCCAGTCATAACCAAAACGGTATGTCACGCCGGACCAGCTGAACCTCCACCTCCAAAACCATTTTTTCCAGCCTAATGAGCTGTTGTTGCACATAGTGACAACCCAGACAGCTGGCACCTTGTTATGGGACACCCCCATGCTGTCACCATGGTAACCCATTATGTGATCAGGGTTGATTGCCTTTCCTGGATCAACACGGAGCACTGTGCCTACATAATACAGGCAGGATGTCGGGATCTGGATATGAAGAAATGATTATTTTATTGTGTTCATCATCAGATTGTCATGGCCCGGATGCATCTTTGTGTTTTTTGTCTTCCCTCCATAGGCTCGGATCTCCTTTGTGCGGGTGAAGTACCTGTTCCTGACATGGCTGACTGTGCTGGTGGGGAGCTGGGTGCTCTATGTGCAATACTCCGCCTACACAGAACTGTGCAGAGGACACGAGTGCAAGAACGCCATTGTGGGTGATATGAAAGTGACTGTGGTTTGAAAATTACACAAGCCTACCTCAAGTTGCAAACTGATTTCTGTGCACAACTTAAACAGCTCGTTCCGTTCTCTATTTAAGACCCGTAAAAGTAAAATTTCACTCTTTCTCCAAGTGTGATAAGTACAGGAGGGGAATCATCGATGGTTCTGCCTGCAGCAGTCTGTGTGACAAAGAAACACTCTACATGAGCAGATGTCTGTCAACGCTGCCGAATAACCAGGTAGGAGACAACTGTACTGAAGTAGTACATTTATTACAATCAGAACTGCTTATTTGTAACGTCTGTTCTGATGTTTACCAGGTGTACACAGGAAGCTGGGGAGATCACGATGGGATCATCCGCTGTAAGCTGGGGGAGGTTGTTCACTACGAGCTGGGTGAGGAACCGGAGCCACGGAGAGAAGCTCCAGTGTTTGACAAACCCACCAGAGGAACCTCAGTGGAGAAGTTCAGAGAGATGGTCTTTAATCACCTCAAGGTAACTGGCTTTAGCATGCAAACATATCTGTGATGAACTAAAGCCTAAAACAAACCCCCCTGTGTTTCTCTCTGTCCACCAGTCCAAGCTGGGAGAGCAGGCCAACCTTGCCAGCCTCGTCAGCCAGATCCTCTCTGTCGCCGATGGCAACAGAGACGGGCGGGTGTCGCTGCCAGAGGCTCGATCTACATGGGCCCTCCTGCAAATGGACGAGGTATCATAAGTAGGAACAGACCAATTATCGGCATGGATAATTATCGTGGCCGATATTTGGCAATTTTCCGATTATTGCTATCTATATTTTATTGATAGGTAAAATGTGCTCCTTCAGGTCTGATGCAGCCTCCTCTCTCTGTCTGTTCTCACTCTGTAGTGTCAGAAATGTCTCTCAAGCAGAGCCTGCAAAAACAGAACAAGAAATACAACCTGTTATCACAAACCAGTAAATTAGCTTCTCTCACAGTGGCTAAGCCTACGCTAAAGACTAGCGGCTAAGTTAGCAGGCGGCCACAGAAACAGAGTCTGAAAAAGAATAATTGGTTATGAATGACAGGTTCCTGCTATTACATGTTGTTAAATGTTGTTAATGTTGCCCACATGTTGTTAAAACATTACATCAAATTTATATTGGTTACAAATATCGTTTTTGATCTCTCTTGATCATCAATAATTGGCATAGGCATCGGCCCTTTGAAAAAAAAATCAATAATAAAACAAAACCATATCGTGGATCCCTAATCTTAAGCTGCTGAACAAGTTCTCTGTTGCACCAAACACGTTGTTTTCATACATGATGCATTTGTGCAGCTTTGTGTTGAGACAGATTCCTCCTGTGTTCTTTGAGGTGCTGCTGGGTTTGCTGCTCCAGGACCGTGGACACACTCCTCGTCTCCTCGGCTACTGTGGAGACCTGTACATGACGGAGAGGATCGCCTACGGACCGCTGTACGGTTTATCTCTGCCCTGGCCTCTTGTGTCCTGGGTGCCCAGTGGTTTGCAGCGCACCATGGACCAGTGGTTCACCCCCTCCTGGCCTCGCAAAGCCAAGATCTCCATGGGCCTGCTGGAGCTGGTGGAGGACATCTTCCACGGCACCTACGGCAGCTTTCTGATCTGCGACCTCGCCGCGGCGCATTTCGGTTACACCAACGGCCACGAGCTCCGTCTGACCAACACTCGCGCGATGGTTCCTGAGGACGAGTTCAGGCGCACCATGCGAGCGCTGAAGTGCGAGTCGGATGCTGACTGTGTGTATGGGGTCGACTGCCAAACCTCGTGCGACTTGTCGGAGAAACGGTGCAGGGAGGAGCCGGTTCAGCCGAACCTGGCGAAGGCGTGCGGTACACTGAAGGACTACCTCCTGCGTGGGGCGCCGTCGGGGATGAGAGAGGAGCTGGAGAGGCAGCTGTACGCCTGCATGGCTCTCAGAGGTAATGCTGGACAGATGAACATGGAGCACTCGCTCATCCTGAACAACCTGAAAGCTCTGCTGTGGAGACAGATCTCACACACCAAGGACTCATGACGAGGAGAGGAGTCCTTTTTAAGTCATATCAGCCAGTTCTTCATTCAGAACTGAGTGTAAAAGATGCTGTGATTTACAAGTAGCAAATTTAATGAAGTCTTTTTATCAACTTCTAACACTTATGAATGGTCAGACTGATGGACCTACCTCCTCTGTCCCAATTTTAAAAGCTTGGGGCCTGGAAAACTTAAAGTACTTTGAGAAGACTTAAACTGAATGATTGCATGTTGCCATCAGTCACACTTGTCGCGAGCACATGATATTGTATTGTTCACCATGGTGGAATGTTACGAGGACACTCCTGGAGAAACAGTCACAGATTTTACTGTCGTTTGTCCGAAAAGCTGAGAGATTGAATTGCTGTTTCTGTTACCATCAAATGCAAGGGTTCCAAAATCAGTGACTAAGCTCCAATTTTTAGCATAAAATTAGAAGTTGCTATCGAGATCCATAACATAATCAGGGAGTTTGCCTTTGCTGGATATGGCTGACAGTATTCCGTATTTTTACTCTTTTTAACAAATCCAATCAAAGGACCAAACCCAACAGTTCAACATCAATTCTTTCAGATTTTACTGCACCATCAGAAAAAATACCTCAATTAAAACAAATAAGGTTACATGATTTCCTAAAATAGCTGCCGTGCACTCTAGTTTCTAGCAGAGGTTACCTAAAAAAGAGTCCATTTGTTGCAAATTAAATCAAATTTGTTACACGAGTCAGCTCAAAATAAACTAGCCATGTTCCTTGTGATGAAGGGATGAGTCCCCCACTTAAACTGATGTATTTAATCGTTTGTAGATGACAATGTTGACCTACAACATCACATTTTTGCGCAATTAGATTACTAATAGTAGAACCAATGAGACAGAAATATGTAAAACGTTATCCTCCATGGCACGTGTCAGTGGAAAAAGCATATGAAATTCTAGAATTAGCTGTTGATTTGAAGTGAAGAGGATGAGTGTGGTTTTCAGAGGATTAGCCGACAACAAAAACCTTTAACAATTTCAGATTAGTGACACATTTCAGAAAAAACTTGAATTAGTGAAGAAATTTAATATCATCCTGGAGAAGCTGTTTGTGATGTTTTTTTGTTACTCATTTGTATGATAAACCGAAGCAGTTCACAAACTTCAAGGTGGACAAAGACGATGAAGGTTTTCTACAGGAGTCTTGCTGTGTCTGTACTTCAAAGCTGTGCATCTCCAACCCGTAACCCTAGTGACATCATCAATGCTGCATCAATGACATGAAGGAAAAAAAATTAATGTATTTAATTTGTGAATGTTAAATATTTGTATTTGACACCGAAAAGAACATTTGTGGTATTGAACTCTCGTTATTTTTGGATTTTGGATGTCACAGTGCCATCGAGCCCTGAGATGAAATCATTTCATGAATGTTTTGGTGGAGATGTTAAATCTCGTGATCACATTTGATGCTGTACAAGAGAATATTTTCCATGACACCTTTTGGACGTTTGCTGAAATGTATTTACCGAATCGAATTAACAACCGGACTTTAACCACTTGGATGCAGACAGACGTGACCTGTGAAGCATGTCGAGCTTGTGGTCAGTGCTGCTGTTTTGAAAATGTACAAAATGTTTACTTATTGAAGAAACCAGCATGATTTTGCACAATCAAACGTTGTACCACTTCACTGTATCTTGTCAGATCTTTTTTTCTGGTTTGTCAGAAGGTTTCAAACACGCCACGCTGTAAGTCATTATCATCCTCTGACACATTATGTGGATTAAAGGTTATCACAGTAAACAGCAGTCACGGGTGTATTTGAACAAACGCAGATGAAAATGTTCCTTCATTCGGCACACAACACTCATTTAAGCAAACGAGTCAGCAGCTTGAGTTTGAAATAAATTTATTTGTCTGTGATGTGTGTTGTGTTTTTGCAGCGGAGCGGCTAACCGTCCCCTGCTTCTTGTTCTTGTGCTCGTAAGAAGCTGGCCTTTTTCTGGGCGACGCGATCCTTCCTCTGTGCCAGAGATAACTTGGCGCGATTCCACCTGCCCGGAAGGAGACACAACGGCAGCTCCATTAACATTCAGCACATCGGTGGAGAGAAATGTCTGTCTGCTCAGCGCTGGGATCTTCCCAGCAGCTATTCAGGACTCTGACAGTTATTTGGCGTTAAGTAAGTGCAGTTACTTTCCACGGGTGTCAATAATGTGACAGGTGTTTTAAAGGTTGCGTAACAAGGAGGTAATTAAGATATGCAAATGAGGAACCCACCTCTTCTTCTTGACGTCTTTTTTGGGTTTCTTTTCGTGGACGGGGTTCGCTCTGATGGCAGCGTGTGCTTTTTTGTACATTTCTTCTACCTGAAAACAGAGATATGTGTGTGAGCACCAAGTGTGTACATTTCACTCCATGCAGGACAATTTCTTCTTGCTTCTCTCAGCCCCGTCTTGAAAAGGACAGTAAACATCAGCCGATGCAAATGAAGGACCAACTACATTTTGCTCAGCGTGCTTTTTATCATCATCAAGAAGCAGAGAAGAACCAGCAAACACAAACGTTGGCTAGAAACTAGTCAATGATGTGCCGTACATACATTATGGCTGCTATTATGCTGTTAAAAATGTCTGAAAGAGGCAAGATTTTACCACTTGCTAGTAGAGAAAACTGTAGGATTCACTGATCAAAAATTCATTTCTGATTTTGGCTGGAAGATTTGGTCTCTTTTTTTTTTACTCATTTGGTGCAGAGATTAAGTTGCAAAATGACCTCAAACTACTACTACATGCTTTTTATCATCATTAAGAAGCAGAGAACCAGCAGCAGCAGAGCAGTCGATCGCTGACTAACGTGAGCCACATGGAGAAGACCTCAGCTGATCATCCTGATGACAATTTAACCAATGTTTATAGTTTCCTAACAGCAAAATGGGCCATTCATACACACACTAAGTGAGGTATGAGTAATCTACATTTGATCCACATTTTGATTAGATTAAGTGCAGAAATTTGGAACCTGTGAAATATTTAGGAACCTGGCAATCAGCATTGATAATTGTCACGGCCCTGTGCCTCTGCCTGCCTCCTTCTGTCTGGTAATTTGTATTTTGTGTGCTGTGCTGTCGTTCGCCCCGCCTCCGTGTTCCCGCCACACCAGCGACATCTGGAGCTGAGCTCGGATTGGAGCAGGGGAGGGACCACCACTTCAACCACGGCTCCAGCTGCTGCTAAAAGGCCGACTGATGCCAGCATTCGATGGCAGTTCAATGGGAAGGGTTGAGCTGCCTGTGGAATTTTGTAAACTTCTGTGATGTGTGAGGCTGGAAGCTATTCAGGAGATTGTGACTTGGTAAATTAATATATTGTCAGAGACCTTTGTTAGTTAGGGGTGCTGCTGCCTCTGTATTTTTTTTGAAGTTTTATTTGTGTCTGATATATTTTATTTTTCCCACAATCTGGTCGTATCCACTTCTTAGAGAAGGTCGTTTTTTTTGTCATATTTATTTCTTTAGTCTCAGCAGCACCCACTTGCTTTCAGCTCCCTCACTTTTGTGTTGAAACCTACCCTTATCGAAAAATAAAACAGACTGAACTCTGGAAATTCAGTGCTTGTTTTCACTTGCTATTGTTACGATTCGGCTACCCTAGACAGCCGGGTCGCAACAATCATTTTTGTGTAAATATGGCAATCAGTTAAAGGATTTGAGGAGAAAATTTAATTTTTCTGACAGATATTGCAGTTTCTACTTGATTTATATATCACTTCAGCATTGTTTCACATCATGATTTGGATTTAAGCCCTCTAGTGAGGTTTGTGTAAAAAACAAACAAAAGCACTAATGGTGGTCAGACAGTTTTCAGTCCACAGTTTTCACTATTATAACCTCATTATACATGCTGATTATTGATAACTCATATATGAGATGATATTGACATTTAGTTACCAAAGAACTGCACAAGATGTGTAATGAGCTCAGCAGCTTCAAAATAAACTTGTCAGTGCTCCCTGGTGGACAAACGATGTAATAGTGATGCCACTTTTTAATTCCAGCCTGAGTGTCTATTATCAGGTTCTGTACTGGACAGGACGCTAACTGTGGGTGTGATTCTTACTGCACTGCCTCAAGGTTTCAGCTGGATTTATAGAGATTTGCACAGCACCGATTTAAAGAACTTTATATAAAATAAATCTGGCCAACAGATTGGATGGTAGAGTCTGAAAGAGTCATACACTATGTCATTTATTCTTGTGTCTTACTGTGTCTGGCGTGACTCCATTCTTGATGAAGCGCGAGAACTGTTTCTTGTAGGCCTCCTCGTCCTCCTCCATCAGGTAGGACATGTAGTCGGCCACATTCATGCCCATGATGTGTTTCCGATGCACCTCTGCGTTGAACTCTTTGCTCTCTGCGTCGTAACCGGGGAAGCGTTTCATGCTAGAAACAAAAATGGTTAAGAGAGCAAGTCAGACGATATAGCATCTCGTAGTCGTGTTCTTTCAGTGCTCTGTTAAACACCCACACAGTTACACAGTGAAGGATGGTTGCTTTGGTTCGTCGTGCTTCTCTCAGCCCCGTCTTGAAAAGGACAGTAAACATCAGCTAGTGCAAATGAAGGACCAACTACATTTTGCTCAGCGTGCTTTTTATCATCATCAAGAAGCAGAGAAGAACCAGCAAACACAAAAAAGTTGTCTGGAAACTAGTCAATGACGTGCCGCACATGCATTATGGCTGCCACTATGAAGGTAAAAACGTCTGAAAGAGGCAAGATTTTACCACTTGCAAGTAGAGAAAACTGATCAAAAATTTCCGATTCTGGCTGGAAGATTTGTGATTTGGTTTTGTTTCTTTGCTCATTTGGTGCAAATATCAAGTTGCAAAATAACCTCAAACTACTACTCCTCCTCTCATATTAGACTGACCTGTGAGGGATGGCCAGGCCTCCATCGACTGCCCCCTTCAGTGCTCCAAACACCTTGTTCCCTGTAGTGGTTCTGGCCAGACCTGCGTCCAGGTAACAGGTGAAGGCGCCCGGCTGTCCATCAACGCTTTCCACGTTGAACTCGTCTCCGGTCACCTCCACTTGGCCCTCATACACCTGGTCCATGCCAAATTTCTGCAGCAGCTAAGAAGAGACAACAGATAATGCGTTACTTTTATATAAACCTCTCTGTCACATGACGACATCTGCAATGTTTGATGTGTGAATGTTTACCCGGCGAGCCAGCAGCAGCCCTGTGCAGTAGGCAGCGGCGTAGTTTGTGAGGCCGACAGCGATGCCATATTTGGGCAGCTCATGAGAGTAAGCAGCACACACGATCTGGTCCCCTTCAATCTTTGCATAGGCAATCTGAAACACACGGAAAAACAGAGGAGATTAAGTCAGGGTCCTTTTAAAGGTGACCACAAGAGTTTCACTGAGTGTTTCGGTCACCGACCTGGCAGCAGATATCCCTGTTGGAGAACCTGACAATCATTCGGTACTTGGGAGTGTTGTACTTGTTCTTGTCCTGCACAACCAGGCGTTTGCGGGCGAAGAAGTCTGTTTTGCCCTCTGAGAAGATTCAAAATCAAGAGAAAAGTTCACAAAACCTGAGCAAGACAATTACATGTACCAGCAAGAGACACCTCTAGTAACAAGAAAACTGTTTGCAATTTCTCTTAGGATTCAAAGGCTCTATTGTCACACACGGCAATAAACAAGTGTAATGAAAATCTTAGTTTTCTGTGTCTCTGACTAGACTTACAAAATGCACTCAGCACTTGCTTCTATTCATACATAATGAGGAAACAAATGTGAACATAGAAAAACAACGCAAAAGGCTACGTGTGGAAAAACAGCATTGAAAAATAGAAGCATAAGCAGTATTTATGGTGTAGTAAAGTTAAGATCTGCTTGGACGTGATGAAAGTTGTGATAAATATATAAAGTGTAGTGCAAAAAAATGCATGTAAAATAGTGTTAAGAAAAGTATGTGCAATGATTATGGCGCAAAGATCAGCATGCAACAGACACAAACTGTTTGTTTGTATTAACAAACACAAAGCGTGCACCCTCCCTGCTCATATGCCTCGATAATGGGGCCTCTTCGGCCTTTGTCAAGCCTCTAGTGGCTCCTATACAGGTCTCCCGAGGGATGCTAGTCTGTGGCAGCACGGGCCTTTCAATGTCTCCTCCAAAAGGCATCTTTGTGGTTAGAAAACACCCACAATCCTGAGTCTCCTACTATCTCCACTTATGTGACACACTCCCAAGGTACTGCTCAGAGGGCTGATGGACTTAACATTAAGCATCAAGGTGAGATCGGAGTGGTTTCCGATTTTGTGTCGACATTCCAATCACTACCTGTGCAGACTGATAAATGGGCTGCAGCAGTTAATTCAAAATAAGGTGGTTAAATTAAACTTAAACTTTAGTCTGTTTTTTTAAATAAAAATACGTTCAGAAAGGTTATCAATAATTCTAATTACCAACTGAAGCTGCACATTTTACTGATAAACAGATTTTTCAGCTGTATCGCCCAGGCCTAGGTTTAACTTCAGTACGAAGTTATTAAAGCCTGTGTGCAGTGAGTGTGAACATTTACCTCTCCTTCTCCTGAATTTGACCTCGTATCTCTTGAAGTAGGCCTTGTTCTTCACCACTTTGACGAAACCCTGAGAGAAAAACCAAGAATCATCATGTTAGATTGTCAACTACAACACACAACTCCAACAATATGATCTGTGTTTAACTCCAGTATGTCCGCAGCGTCACATAAAGGGCTTTTTATTAGCTGCTGGGAGTTTGTCCAGGAGGTCAGCTGAGGTTTCAGCAGCCATGAGCCGCCACGCTGGAACGGAGCGGATCACCGGCACCGGAGCCGCCGGACATCCAGCTCCATCTGCCGCTCCGAGCGCCGGAAACACCCTCAAACACTAAACATATCTTCGTACCCTCTGTCTGTCCGCATATGGATGGATATGAATAGAATTTACTCACCATTTTCGGGTGATTCAGCTCCTCTTCCTCCTGGACTCTGAAGCGGTATCCGGATATACGGAAGCCGGACGTTGCTGTTCTTTAGTGCGGACCGGCAGCAGACATCGCCCCCTGGAGGCCTGGAGGAGAACTGCACCTGCACCAATAGAGGGCAGCCGCCTCAAGGTCTGCAGGCTTCACTCGTGATGCAACCCTCACCCAGACCAGTGGCTTTTAATGATATATGCGAGTAATGAGTTCTTCAATGGCCTTATAGTAATAATAATTATGAATCAGATGTGTGCTGTCCATTACAGAGTAATAACAGTGATAATAAGGGTCATTCAGGGCACCTTTTCATACAGGGGATGTAGCTCAAAATTCTTCAGAAAATAAACAAATAGACTACACAGTATCATATAAAGCTAGCTATGATTAATGGTTAATAAAGAAGAGGGATGCTATAATAATAGTAATAATAATAATAATAATAATAATAATAATAATAATAATAATAATAATAATAATAATAATAATAATAATTATAATAATAATTATAATAATAATAATAATAATAATGTAGCAAACAATGGAAGGTTTGATGAACATTCATTAGAAATCTTGGGCATGTTTGCTGCCCCATTTCAACAAATTATCCCCAACTGTCATTTTGAAAAGTTTTCTTGACACCTGTAGAATGTTTTTAAGAAAAATGCAGTTTGGGGAATGTTAGTGGAACATTCTCCAGACCTACTTGAATTTCCCTCGGCATTAATAAAATATCTATCTATCTATCTATCTATCTATCTATCTATCTATCTATCTATCTATCTATCTATCTATCTATCTATCTATCTATCTATCTATCTATCTATCTATCTATCTATCTATCTATCTATCTATCTATCTATCTATCTATCTATCTATCTATCTATCTATCTATCTGTCTATCTATCTATCTATCTATCTATCTGTCGCCTTGATATTTGTGAACAGTCTTCTAAGATTCATTCACAAAATAAGTTTTTTTTGTGACTTATTTCAAGGGTTTCTTGAAGGTTTCACAAAATTATTTTCAGGAAGCTTCAACGAACCTTCAGGGAATGTTCCCTGCTTAGAGCTTTATTTATTTACCACTTCTTTAAAAAGGGTTTACAAAGTACTTTAACAGACAACTCAAAAGCAGTAAGTCAAGTTAAGTCAACATTTATGTAGTACATTTTAAATGTTGTTGAAGAGAACACTTTATGTCTTGTCCTATTTGTTTCAAAGACCATCCAGCATCATAAAGTGCTTTAATTGAGACTCTGTGTTTCTCAGTGAGTTCACCATTTGGAAGATGAGTGAGGAATTTCAAACTGAATTCATGTTTTTATCCTCTCAAAAACACCTGGAAACTACTGCACAGGTTTAAATTAAAGACCCCTCCAGTAATATTCAAGCTTTTTCCCATCTTAATGTTTACATGTGGTGTTTTATATGCAGGGAGAAAGATCCCGAGTGAAGTAAACCATCAACACCACAGCTGGGGAAATACTTTTAGTGGAACAAAACTTCTAAATATTTAACTTTGATGCACAGAGGTGGTTTTCCGAGGTTTAATCAATGAACAGAGAGGGACTCCAAAGGGTGTAATTTTGCAGTAATCCAATGAATGGGAACAAATGCTCAAAATGTCCCTCTAGTGCACAGTGCTGCCGTGGCCTGTCGGCTGTAAACACTTTCTCTGTGAGTCTCTGACGCCACATTTGTTGATGCATCATCCATGTGTGTTGTGAAATCAAGCTACACAACAAAATGCTGATGATTTTAACTGGAATGGTATGAATGATGAAATCTCTGACGCCTGGGTGGATTTTAAATCCTGAGAAGGTCACGATTGTTGACATATGAATCAGAATCTGAGGGAAGGGAGATTTCTGTCTGACCCGGCAGCTCATCATCCTGAACTGTGTCTCATGTACAGTTCGTCCTGGATTTAACCTCAGAACTTTGTCACCTGTGTAAAACATCACTTAAGGTCTTCACAGTCTTCTTATTAAAACCTTGTATACAAATTAAGATTGACAGATCAGTTTCAGTATATGTGAATATGCTCTGACTTTATACCAACACTCCACAGACATACTTGAGACTGTTTCAACAATGATTTTTCAGATACACATTAAAACCACTGGTAACTGTGTTTTATTTAAAAAATAAAAAATAAAAAAATCTACAGTAATTTTACAGATTTTTCCTGTTTTGTGAAATTACAATGAACCCTTTTAAGACCTACCATTGTGCAAGTCCGCCAGGGCATACTCTTACATTTTTACATGCTGTAGTGCCAATTTTTGGAGTAATTTTTTCTTAGCTTTACATCAAAATAACCCTTATATCCCCAAGTTTTAATAATATGATTGATGTATGCCTTAACTACGACAATGAATTGCTTAAACGTGCAATAAATCTTTAAAAAAGGAAAAATGTTTTTGCTTTTTTCACGTATTTTCAAAATACAGAAATTGCATAGCTGTATCCCTCAAATTTGTAAATGTAAAAAAGTTGCACAATATCCTTTGGAACCACATGAAACTTATTTGGAGTCTGTATATAACTAGCTTTTTGAGATATAGTCAATTTTGTAATCTGTAAAAAACCGAAAATAAATAACAGTGCAACATTTGCAAAGAGACAACATTAATAAAAGTATTCATTCACACAATAATTGTTTAAAAAGGCAATAAATTGTAAATAAATGGTGAATAGCAATTCACTCTTTTACATGATTTGACCGAGAATTATAAAATTTTTCCTGTATTTAAGTCATCTAAAAATATTGTTATTTTACAGATAATTACTGTGATTTGGAAGAAAATTTGTGTATGTTAAGGACTGAAAAATGGTGAATAGTTTTTTGAACTGTTATTTTGTAGGTTTTCCCTGTTTTGTCAAAATACAGAATTAAATCACACACACAAAAAATATTAATTTACATGCTGAACATCAAAAATCAATATTTTTACAAATAGTAATTAATTCTTTTACAATTTATGACAGTAAAATTACAGTTTTACTGTATTTTAATCAGCTAAAATTCCCATTGTTTTACAAATATTTTCCTTTGTTCAGTCTTTAACATTACAGTATTCCATAATTTTTTTAACTTTTTTTAATTTTTATTTTTTGGTATCCTTGCTGGCAGATTTGCATTGGTTGTATGGATTCTTTTTTACAGTGTAGACACAAAATGCGAGAAGATAAAACTGATGTTGACCAAGGAGTCATTCACAATAATATCTACATCTGTGTTTAAATATAAAACAGTATCATACAGTGTTAGCAGTATAACCATGACAACAGCAGCGATAATTTTTCAATCAGTCATTCGTCACTATTTCAAACTAAATCACAGAGTAAATTCAACCTGACAAACCTCCATTACGTACTAGAGTGACCAACATGCTGACAGCAACAGCCCAAGTAAGACATCAGCAGTTAGTAAGAGTGACATGAGTAACATGACAGTAAAAGTAACGTCTCACACTGTGGATCCTCCTGTTCCTAATCAGCAGACTGCAACTGCTGCCGACCCGCCCGTGAAACTCTGCCGTGATTAATACGGAGTTAGTCAGAGTCCCAGCGTCCCTCCACAGCTCCCACAGTTCACCGACTTCAACAGAAAGTATTCAGAAGAGTCCAAACAAGCAGGAACAGAGAGATAACTTACAGAAAATCAACACCTGATGCCAGCTACAACATGAATCAAAGCGAAACAGCTTAATATCGAGCTAAATAATTGGATCAATTGCAAATATTTCATCATTGAGGAAGAATATCATCTTGAGTGTTTGTCCATGTTCTGGCCTCAGTATTGTTAAACTAATATGAGTAAAGGTAGCTTTAACATCTAGATTATTTTAGTTTGTAAAGTTTACAAAATTGTATTTCCTCAAAATGCTTCTTTTTCTGAGTCATATATTTGCCACAAATGAAACCTTGGAAAAGCTTGGAATATTATTTCTCTGTTATTATTATCAGCAGATCTTACAATGTTTTTTTTTTTTTTTTTTTAATAATCCGCTGATTGTTTAGTGTAGAAAATGTCAGAGAATAGTAGGAAAGGACCCATTATTAGTCTGTTGTTATGTTTTATGTGTGACAAGCTGCCAAAAACTCCAAACTGTAGATTTTACTATCAGAAAAAAAACTACACAAACTAGCAAATATTCACATTTGAGATGCTGGTGGAAGTGAATTTTGGATTTGAAATGATTTAAGCAATTAATCTGTTCTCAAATCTGTTACCAGCTGTTGCAGATAAACAGAAAACTTTAGAATAGTAAATGCACTGTGATATGTGTTGGTGATGTGATTTTGTTTTACCAGCATATTTTAGGTGACTAGTCTTGGGCCATAATGCATATAATGATCAACAATCTGACAGTTTTTGCTTCAGGATTGAAAAAATAAATCCTCTAACGATGCTCAACCACTAGTCGAGGTCTTTCTGTTAATTCTGTGACAGCTACTGAATAAAACGGAACCAGGGTCTTCTGCTTTTGCGTTCGAGTGAGATAGATAATATCCTCCACTGTCACTCTTGGTGCAGATGTTCTCAGCGTTAGATAAGAAAAGTCAAAGTCACTCTTGTGGACGGCGTTTTCATTGCTGTTCAACCTCTGTTTCTGCAGAACTGATTTCACAATTCAGAGAAGCCATCGTCCAGTCATTGCTGGGCAGCAGAGCTCAGCGGTTAATAAGGGTTCACTCTGGGGACAGAGGGTGTGGCTGGCAGACCAAGGGGTCAGGCTCTAGTGTTTTTGAGGTTCAATTTCCAGTCTTTTATTTGGATGTTTTGCTTTTTTTGGGTCCGGCACCGGTTGAAATATCAGCGACAAAACCCCTTCGGAAAATGTCTTGCGTTCTGCCGAATCATGTTTTCATCCTTAAAGTCCCAAACTAGAGTTAAAAGAAGATGACTTTGCGGTCGCAGTGGACTAGAAATGACTAGCAGAAAGTCACACATCAACAAATGTGTTCGCAGTCACACCACAGATAAGAAGTCATGCAACACACTCTTGTCTTTCCTGCCTGTTGTCTCACTGCCGATTGCATTTGTTTCCATTTGCCTACAGAAACCCCGTGAAGATCAGCAGCACTAACAAAACATCCCCTTAAAGTCCATAAAGATAAACCGGTGTAGCGAAATCTGCAGCATGTAAAGCAACTTTAACTCGTCCTGTGAGGTTTTCAGGGTTAGAATGAGACACTTAAAGCTGCGTGTTGGATGACATACTGTGGCAAACAGAACAAAGTTTTCAGCAAAGTCAAATCAGTTCTTCTGAAACTAAATCGAGCTCTGCTAACTTTAACACCCCGCCGAATATACCAGGAACTGCAGAGATGCTGTTCAGATTAAGTTTCCGTGTGAGAGATCAGCCTTTTCTTTTCTCCAACTGCCATGTGATCAGTATTCAACGCCACATGTGAGAACAGATAGCGTGGTGCTGCCTTCGTGAAAACAGATCAAAGTGACAGACAACAAACTCCAGAACGTCGATTAAAAGAATCTGACTCTTGTAGTCATGCAAAAAATGGTGTTTGGTGACATTTATGAAGGTAAAGAAACCCTATTTTGCTGTTTCTCCTGCGGAAAGCAATTAAAATCTATTAACAGTGATTAAAAGTATCCAAGAAAGGAAAAACATACACAGACAAGCAAATGAACTGAAAGCTTCTTTAGGCCTGTCTCTGCCTGTTGACCTCTGACCTTTCAAATGGTCGCCTCACCTCCCGGCACATGCAAACAGACACAATAACCAGGAAACAGCGAGCAGCTTTCTACACATCCACACACACCGATGATATTCTTAGTATCAGGGGGGAGAAATTTACAACCAGAAATGGTTGGAATTGCTGCAAACAAGGGGAGCTGCTGATCACAGTGATGGATGAGGGAGGTGATTTGTGGGGTGTTTACAGCATAAATCCTAACTTCAGGTGTTTTTTTTTTTTTTCAAACCCTGGGAGAAAGTTTTAGGGTCACACAGCGGTTAAATCAGAATATTGAACCGAACAAGTACAGCTACAGCTACGGGATCGGCAGGCGAGAAAAACAAGACGCTTGAGGACCTCCTGTGTGAAAGAAGAACTACTCGAGCAGCGTACGGTAAATCATTCATTGTGTTCACACTCCGTCCCTATCTGGTGGCTGCAGGTGGAGGCCAGCTGATGAGGTTCGACCGGCCACGCCCGAGGAAGAAGAGGGAGGTGTTGGGGTTGCTACACGCAGTTGAAACCGAGGAAAAGGGACTGAAATCAGATTGTCTAGCTGGAGGGAAAAGAATGGAGAGAGCTTATAAAGAAAGAGAAGGGGGGGGGTGGCGTTGAGTTGTGGTTAGAGCTCCAGAGCCAAAGGAACCTGTGAGGGGATGAGATAGCATGATGTGGTTTTCATTGAGATGCCACAGCAGCGAGGAGGTGGAGAGGTGAACGCTCAAGACTGAGTGCCGGGACTAAACAGGGACATAAGCCAGGGAAAGTCAGTTGAGCCACAGTAGGTTATAATGGCATGAATCCACTGCAAGTAGAAAAGTGTGTTTAAGGCTGTAGCTAAAGTAAAGTTTGCAACTAAATCTCACTTATCTTTCTGCTTT
The DNA here is from genome assembly GCF_022539595.1 of Amphiprion ocellaris. Classification (NCBI taxonomy): domain Eukaryota; kingdom Metazoa; phylum Chordata; class Actinopteri; family Pomacentridae; genus Amphiprion; species Amphiprion ocellaris. The sequence continues at coordinate 11,748,642 of NC_072775.1, read as the reverse complement.
GGTGAAGGCAGTTGACTTTTGTGGACCTGAAATGGCACTTTGAGCTTTTAAACTGGTGTTGAAATATCAGCAAAAGTGCCAAAATTAGCATTTGGAAGTCTAAGTTTCCACTGCAGTCATTTTCTTTTAGTAGGATTGCAGAATAAATAAAGTCAAGGAAAGAAGTTTAATTACAAAATATGTTTTGCATTTAGGTAAACCAAATACTTAAGCTGGAAAAATTGAAAAGTTGCTCAAAATTAAGTTCCAGAAAAACTCATTTATAAATAATCAAATGATTTTAGTACATCTAACTTAAATCAGTGGCATTAATTGTACTTGTTAGCCTGATTCAGTTGCATGTTACCGGTTAAAATAATTCAGTTAAACTGGTCTCTTTTCTAGTGCACATTTAGTAAACTCAACCTTATGTGGTTAAGTTTTGCAATAAAAGAGTACTGGTATAATTTCCTCCTAAATCATAAGCAAAAAAATTGCAATAAAGTGGAATTGAGATATTCAAAAACATAATCTGCTTTAGTTTCACTTGTCAACAGCCTCTACTAAGACTAAAAGACATACCTAACTGTTGAATTTATGAGAAATGAAATGCACACAAGCTTGCAAAGTCAGTGAACTAATTCACTGACCTCTTATATTTATCATCCCCTAATTGTCACTTTTAGCTACAAAGGCTGCTCTTTAACCGTAGTCTGGCTTTTAACTGAGATGCAAAGAGCAAAAATCAAGACAAGGAGCTGCTCTGCACCTCTTTGTAAACATTCACACGCATGTGGTATGAAAGCTGCAGCCTCGGGTTTATTTAAAACTATGAGGAGTCCCTCAAAACCTCTCTGTCCTCGCAGGGGCCAAAAGGGCTTCGAGGGTTCATCTTGAGAAAATAACCTCATGGCTCACCTGCAGCAGGTCTTTATTTAACCCTGCTACTGCTGCTGCTGTGACAAGCAGCAGAGAGGAAAGTAAATCCCCCCTCCTCCACCTTCTGTCTCTTTTTCTTCTCCTCTGGCTGTGATCACTGCAAACCGGCTTCTATTTTCAATCACATACTTGCTGTAAAGTGTAAAAAGAACGAGAATCAAGGCCTGTGGGGGAAGAGGGTGAGGAGGTGGAGGAGGAGGGGGGAGAGAGGAGGCTGTGGCAGCACTGATAGCGTCTCCTCCGTCTCCTCTGCGTTTGGTTTCCTGTTCTGAGTCAGTGCGTAAACCCCGAGTTTCAATGTTGTCACATCGGCTGTCCGTCTGTCTCTCTTTCTCTTTGTGCAGGTTTTCAGAATCATCAGAGGGCTGAAGTTTACGCAGGGTTTGGTGGTAATGAAGTGAATAAAAGTGCTTGTTTTACATGTGTGATTGAGTTTCTGTCATGAGGTGTGGTCAGAGAGCCACGAAAGACACACAAACTGGTGAGTCTGAGTTGTAAAAAGTCTGCATTTTTAAATAAACTTGAAGACTTTTGTCTGCTTGAGTGTGAAATCTTGCTTTTTCTTTCTTTTTGCTCACGCTGTGACAAAACTCGTTGCAGAGGGAGGAGAGGTGCGCATTTGCTCTAAAAAATTCCACTGTTAACACATTTTATGGAGTTTTTTGGATTTCACCCTTTTGAAGAAGTGAATCATTTTAAAATCTTGATTTCTGTTGGAAGTAAATGATGGGAGTTATGATGCAAATCACAGACTTGCAATGCGGCCTAAAGTTAAACATAACGAGATCTATAAATTGACGAATCTGGGGTAACTGTAAGGGAGAATACAAGCCTGTAACAGCACAGGGAAATCAATTCTGAAAAGGCACGATGATTTATTTTCTGCACAATGCAAATGAAGGACGACTTTGGCCCTAGTGGATTCTTTTTTTTTCTTATCAAAGCACGAATCAGTGTTTTTGCCTGACTGTCATTGGCTGACTGAAAATTAATTTGTGAGGGAGGAGGAGAAGAAAGAGTGTGACAGTGTGAGGAGCTGAGGGTTTCTCTCTGCAGCTTCTTGACTTTCAGACCAGATGTGGACGCAGATCAGGAGACTGTGTGAGCTCAGAGTGGATGCAGCGCAGACTCGGTGCTGTGTGAGTACAGGAACATGTGTCTCGACTATCTTTGCTTGCAGGTCTCTTAACTTGCTGCAGCTGCAACAAACAAACTCAGTTCCCACATCGCACCAAAATCGATACCGCTTTGCTTTTTGTCTGACCTTGAGCCCAAATCTTGGCAATGATTTGCATTCTGAGGCTGACAGATTTCTGCTGCAAACTCGTTCCAATGTGATTTAATGTATCCAGCTTATCTTAAATGCGTCTTTTTTCCCTTTATTTTTTTTTTAATTTAGTGGACAGCCTAATTGGGTCTGTGTAGTTGGGCCGGGAGGGGGTTTTAATGATGTAAAACAATAAGGCTGAAGCAGTGTAACTGTAAAGGGATACTTGGGCTCCCCACCAGCAGGCTGTTGTGCATAGCGGCCGTGCGCGTCTCATTAACAGGATCATTTTACCAGCAGTCAAACAAATAGGTCATTATCCATCACAGGCTGCTCTGCCCGCACAAACACACGTTTTATGTCTCATTATATCCCAACAATAGATTTAACTTTAAAAAAAAAAAAAAAAAAGCTAGTTCTCTCATAAATTTAAGGATTTATGCTGATTGTAGGCGAAACATACCAATTTAAAGATGCTTTGCGCACAAATCCAATCTCAGTTTTATTTATTTTTTGGTTTCTTGTGATGTTTGACAGCATTTCTAAGTGTGGTCATCACCTGGAAATAAATATATACTAGTAAAGCTTGGTAGCACTGCAAAAAAACAAACAAGCAAAAAAAAAAAAAAAAAAACTAACAAAAAACAAATCTCAGAAGTCATTTTTGAGATTGCTTCGTTTAAAAAACACTCAATCGTACAATAAACGAAACACCAGTGAACAAATATGACGCTCCTTAACTTGCTATTAATTTAGATCATAGATCCAACTGTACACTCCAGAACATACACACAAACTTCCTCCTACGTGATTCAGATCGTTTCCAGTAGATGCACCTACATATAATATCTCCTCTTCAATCTCATTTCTACCGAGACCCTTGGAGGGAGGGGACACGGTGGTCCAGCTTTTGGCCACCTGCCCGGCGACACCTGGTAAACGATACGGCCTCTCTGCGCATGCGTAATAGCCTGCCAAAAATCCCAACGCCGTCTCGTCTGACAACCAATAGTGTTCCAATCTGTCCAGAGATAAAGTCAGAGCGGCGTGGAGAGCGGAGAAGTGGAGGATTTCAGATGTGAGGTGCTCTGAGCGGCGGACAGTTGAACAACATGCCGAGGTCCTTCCTGGTGAAGAGTAAACGGGCCCACAGCTACCACCAGCCCCGGTACCTGGACGATGACTACAGCAGGCTGGACACTATCCTGGCTCACGTGTGCGCAGGTGGGTTCGATTGTGCGTAATCACGCACGAAAATGGAGCGAGTCGTCTTAATGGAATTGGTTATAATGAAATCCACAACTTGTTGCGCACTCAGTCTGAATAAGTCCGTTTCCTGTGTATTTTTTTCCTCCTCTGCGGTCAACAGAAAATAAATCTCAAGGAGAGTTCGAGTCCAACTTGGAGCCGCAGGAAGACGTGAGTCCCGGCTCTGACAGACTGTCCCCCGGGTCCAGGCTGCGGTCTCCGGGGTCTCTGTCCTCCAGCTCCCCGCTGAGCTGCGGAGGCAGCGTGTGTGACCGATCCTCCGACTGTGATTTCTGGCGTCCCCCGTCTCCCTCCTCCTCACCAGGTCTGCAGCGACATGTTCTCATCCAGACAGAAGTTCAGCCATTATTTCAACAGTGAAAGTGGTGATTAGGCCAGTTTTTAAAAGCTGTTAAATGAATGCTTTTCGTTTAGTTTTATGTTAGATGCAGGAGTAGTCAAAACTTTAAAACATCTTCAACTTGAAATAATGTCTAAATAATGTGGTCACGGTTTAATTAATACTAGGGAGAGCAAAATGTCAGGCTCACATAATCATAAAATCTTTATTTTAAAAGACGTTAGTGGTACGCGTATAAATACTTTATAGTCAGTTTTTGCAGGTCTTAGATAAAGATCTAATTAACAAATTTGATGAAAGAATGATGTGGAGACTTGTTTGGTTTATTTTGTAATTTCATTATTACGCACGTTATGTCATTTCTAGAGAGGTCTGACGCAATATCCAAATGATCCAACTTTAAGACAGATTTATAAGTGCAGCTTTCACTCTTCAGTTGGCGCATCCACTCAGACAAAATCCAAATTAATTTCCAGATTCGGAGAAAAGCTCCACTCCAGCAGCGGAGGACGGCCCTTTCAACATCCCGCTCTTTCCTTACTCCTGGTCAACATACTCCGGCTCCGAGCTGAGGCATCTGGTTCAGGGGCCTTATCACCACCACCAGCAGGGCCACAGAGAGTCTCACTCTCCCGTCAGCATCTACGGGGCGGAGGACGGCGGCACCGAGCCGCTTTACGCACAGCGAGGCCTCGGGCCCGGCTGCTACCAGGATTATTCTTCAACGGGCCACCAGATCTGCAGGGTGCGGGACGGAGACGGGCTGTATCTGGATGTAAAGCAGCAGCCCCGCGGTGCAGAAATCAAATCTGAAAATGATTTCATCCGCTCCAACCTCGAGTCAAGTGGATCATATAAGTGCATTAAATGTTGCAAGGTACGTGAGCTTGGAGAGATATTATTAATGATCTTATTGCTATTTTTGGTGATTTTTAATTTTATGGTAACATTTTAATTATTATACTCATGCATCCAGTTTCAAATTTAAATCATTTAACAATGTTTACTGAAAACGACATTTGTGGAAAATTCTTTTCTTGACTGTGATCTTGATTTGGAAGTAATGGAGTCATCCATGCGCTTTTCTGAAGGTGTTCTCCACACCTCACGGGCTGGAGGTTCATGTGCGGCGATCACACAGCGGGACGCGGCCGTTTGAGTGTGGGATCTGCGGGAAAACCTTCGGACACGCAGTGAGCTTGGATCAGCACAGAGCGGTGCACTCGCAGGTACAGGCCTCCAAATGCAAACAGACGCAGAGGTTCCAGTTTGAGCCACGTTACTGCACGCAGTTACCTTTTTGCCATCATAAACCTGTCTGCGTTTTAGGCTTTTCTGCTGCTGAATCGAATATGTTGAGGCCTTCCATACTGACTGTATATATTTTTGGCTAGGAGAGAAGCTTCAGCTGTAAAATCTGCGGCAAAAGCTTCAAACGCTCCTCCACGCTCTCCACGCACCTGCTCATCCACTCGGACACGCGGCCTTATCCGTGCCAGTACTGCGGGAAGAGATTCCACCAGAAGTCAGACATGAAGAAGCACACTTTCATCCACACAGGTGAGACGCTGTCCTTAAAATAAAAAGCCAAAAACAACGACTTACCGTTTTACGCATGGCTGTGCGTAAAAGTGACCTGACGTTTTTCCAAATGCGTGATTTTGTTCCTGCTGCAGGTGAGAAGCCGCACAAGTGCCAGGTGTGCGGGAAGGCCTTCAGTCAGAGCTCCAACCTCATCACACACAGCAGGAAACACACGGGCTTCAAGCCTTTCGGCTGTGACCTCTGCGGGAAAGGCTTCCAGAGGAAAGTGGACCTGAGGAGACACAAGGAGACGCAGCACGGACTGAAATAAGCACTGGAATGCTTTGACATGAAATCTTGCACTTTGAATGTACTCTGGCTGTGCAAATGTTGTATTTTTTTCCCAACTGTCGAACTATTCAGTCTGAGATATTCTGGCTGTTTATTTATCAATTGTGTTTTTACGCATTATTATTATTATTATTATTATTATTATGAAAAAGCGAAATCATTAATTTCCAAAGCTGAATATTTGAATCAGCTTTTAAAGTTTAGTCACTTTGTTATGGATTAAACATTAACTTAAGGACCCAAGTTGTCAGTTTGTTTTTCTGCATTTATTTTCTTGCTAAATTGTAATTAGAATTTTAAAATTTTTAAAAGCGAACACTCTTGTTAAATCATCCTCTGCTTCGGTCCATTGATTTGACTGAACGTTGTGAAAAACGAGAAGCTGTGTTAAGCCATGCAGACCATCAATCACGTCCCTAATCTGCATGACAGCTCAAACTTATATCACCGATATTAAACAGGAAAAAAAAAACGTTTCGCTGCGTGCGCCACCTGGTCAAAACCAAATATTTTCAGACGGACGCATTGCTCACATACCCATATAACAAATGCCATTATGGTGCCATAAAGCCGCATGTAAAGGAAGTCTGGGCAGAACAGCGCAGCTTTTATGGCGGCAGCAGCTCCTCCAGCAGCGTGTCCACATGGCGTTTTCTCTGGGAAAAGCTGGGTGTGATTTATTTGGCCCTGCAAAAGGTTAAACAGCCACAGCTCTAAAACTTCAAGGATCTGATTTGCACACATCTCACCACAGATTGTGTACATAATGCTGCTCCACAATATCTTCACTCCCACATCCTCCACCAACATGTTATCACTGAAATCTTTGTCAAGTAAAAACCACACGTAGACTGTTTTTTTTTTATTACAACCGAGTTTATTTGTGTAAACCAAACACTACAGAAAATAGACGCACATTTGTCTTACTCAGCCGCAGCTCTTGTGTTGTGTATTCATTATTAATATGTCCATACCCAGAAGTGTCAGTGTGTTGGGGATCGAAACAGCTGGACTAAGTTCAGAAGGTCCTGCTCTTGCAGACCGAGCTCCGCCATCAGTGTGTTCAAATACTCCACTGAGTCCGACCTCTTCAAGGCTTCTCGCACCACCGGAGACACTTCTGACAACCTGAAATACAAAAACACACAAATCAAGCACATCCAGGGCTACAGTTTTCGGGAAAAAAAACACATTTATGCTTTCTGACATGTGGTTACATCTTCAGGATGACACAGATTGAAAAGACTGTCCTAAAACTGAAAGGTCACATCCTCAACAGTAAAGCTGGTCCAGAGTTAGTGAATAATTTTGTCGAGCAACACACAGATTAAGCATCTGTCCATGAACTACATTTGAAGGGGTTCCAGTGTTTACTCAGCAAAGATAAGTCGCGCTTTGTAACACAAAAACCTCTGCTTACTGCCTATATGAGGACAGCTATGAGCTGAAGTATCCGGTTTGTGATTTGTGAAATATTCTCAGAAGGAAAGACATCTGGTTAGTGGTATCTGGAAGTGTACAACATATCTAAACTATACACTGTGAGAAACTGTCAGGCCATGATGGCAAAAATCTGTAAACTCTAGAACAGTTTGATGCAGTTTATATAACACTGAATCACCGTAAATAGGTTAATGAGGAGAAAAGTGTGCCTTTTAGATTTTTTTTTCTCTTGACAAAATACATTTCCCGACTCCTGTACAGTTTTTAATGGAAAAATGCTGTAATATGTATAACAACACTGTAATTTTTGCATTTAACTCTTGAAAAGAATACAGTTTTCCCAGTTAAATGTAGATATTGTACTGCTAATGGAAACAAGCTTCAATATATTTAACAAATAACATGGCAATTTCTGCATTTATTATATGTAAAAAAAAAAAAAATATATATATATATATATATATATATAGTTTGTTACTGGTCAAACTGAAGCACTTTTGTGTTAATAATGGACATATACTTTAATATTTATGACAGCTTTAACTGCATTTCTTTACTGTAAATGTAGAAAATGTTGTACCATAATTGTATGGTAGCGTTCTGGCAACCACAGCTGCTGGAATTTTACCGGAAAAACAGCTTTTTTTTTTTTTTTTTTTTTTTTTTACAGTGTATGGATAATCCTGAGACTCCGAGATGTGAGAAATTCCAAGCTATATGATCTTTTTAAATGATACACATTAAATAATGACCTGTGATCATGTACAATATTTTAACCATTACACAAACAAATGGTGAAAATTCCACACAGTAAACCTCTGTCTAAGTGTGTAGGGAGTATTATTCGGTACATTTAGCTAAAACTAATGCAGTCCAATACAACTGTGCTGCAGGAACTACCAGTTTCAAAAAGGTTTTAATATCCAGTCTGTTTCATGTTTATTCTAGAGATGCACAATGCTGGATTTTTGCTGGTATCCAATAGTCAGCCACATTTTAAAACTCGTTTTGGCCGATTGCTGATATATGCACACATTTTTCTACCTAATTACATTAAACACCAAGTTTCTCCTGTTGGAAAATGAACATATTATTATTATTATAAGTACTCTCATTGTGACATTCATCTGAATGATGCTGAAAAAATGCAACACTTTTCAAATATCATTTCACAAGGCAAAAGAAACCTGTAAACTTAAAGCCTGACAGGCGTCATCTGCCTGTCAATGTTCAGATATTTCATTTTAAAGCATTTAGCAGCTGATGCCAGTGGTGATGCAGGTATCATTATTCATTTGGCTGAAGTTCATGGCCCTTCTGAGTTGGGCTGTCTGATACTGACAGGTGTTTTGAATACTTCTTAATGTCTATCACATCCATACAAATGTGAAGAGAATTATAAAACACTACAATCAGATGCTTAAAAAATACAACTAAATATGTGTTTCTACCAGCCAGTAGGCCTGAGTTAACATGGAGAAAAACATTTGCAAGCTCACGTCCTTTATTCTCAAGATAAACAGCCAAAATTTTTATGAGACAGTTGCTTTATCTATAAACACACATTTACAGTTTCCATATGACGGCTCAATCCAGCACCTTTATGATGACACAGAGATGGATTCTCACCATCTGTATATAAACTGTGTGACTAATTCTTCAATTCAGCAGTCCTACATTACAGAGTATTTGCATCCAGGTCCACTTCTAGCTGCTCTGAGTCACCTCTCTAACCTCCTCCCTCCCCCACTGCTGCCTCTCTACCTGTCCTGTGCACCGGTGTGGAGGTGCGCTGCTGGTTAATCTCCGGTTCAACCCAGGGTCTAGTGTTGCAGGGGGGGCATCCATTATTCAGCTGGTCTGAACAATAGAGGCCAGACTAGCTCCACAGCTGCTATGCAGCAGATAGATAAGACACCACACCAAATTATTCATGATGGAGGAATGGAAGGACAGAGTGGAATGGAAGTTAAATGGGAACTGATGAAATCATAGAGTACCAATGGGACATGTGACTGAGGATGAATATTTGCTGAAGGGCTGATTATCTAGAATGAATAAATGAATGATAAGTTTCAAAAAAGTGCATTACTGATGTGGTCATCCAACAATATATAATATGAAAACTTGCAATAAATACAGGTTATTAAGTGGTTTATCAGTTTGATAAAATAAAATCTTAAAAGCAACAATTTAAAAAAGTATCTCTCCACATCAACATCTAGAACCACCTTAAATACACAGTGCACAGTCTTGTTTCTGTTCCTTCCCCGCAAAGGTCAAAAACAGTTTTAGCATTTGAACTTTAATTCTTTTTTTATGTCTCTGAACATTACTGAGAACTTGTGTCCAGACTAATACTACTTTTACTAAACTCAACTAGTTTTCACAGATCTTCTTTGACAACATATTTTAGCTGAAACACTCCAGTCCACAATGTCTCTCCTCTGTAACATAATCAATTTATTCAATGCAGTTTTAATGAAGTGTTTGCAGTCACTTGGTGACAGATTTGCGTCGCACACTGTTCTTCAAGCTGCACAACACTCACTGTATTGTTTTGTTAATCTCAAGAGAGCTCACAATGCAAGTTATGATATAAATGCAAACTGACCGGGGACCACTGAGGGAGCAATAAATCAGAATCAGCCGGGCATCAGGTGAAAGTTTTCCCAGCCGGGGCAATTTAAAGTGCCCATTTTGCTTGGATGTATACAGAGGAACTGCAGCGAGTGTGTGTGTGTTTAACTTCAGTGTGTACAGGGCTGTTTGCATGTGCTTTCTGTCCTGCATCACGGATCTGGAGAGGGGCAATCAGGTGGAGATAAGGCCATGAGGCGTTTGTGTGTACTCAGACGGGAGCAGCACGGAACTGTCCATGAACTGCCAGCAACACACACTCACACACACACACACACACACACAGACACAGACACACCATATGGCATGGGCCAAACAATGGCAAACCATGTAGCATCTTGTCAAGTGCACCACGAACCTTATGGTGACTTCAAGTTAATGTTAGGAAAAGTTGCATGTTGTTTTTCTTGAATGTGAAACAGAAATTAAAGCATAACACAAATATAGTCAGTTCCAACAGGTCTATATCGATAATTTCACTTGATTATATTTTGAAAGTGCTAAAATATCCAATGATTGCATATTTCACAAGCAAGTTTGGTTGTTGTTTATGTTGCAAAAAATAGGAAAGTTGCTTATCCTTATATTTTTCAGATGGCTGACAGCGTGTGTTTCCTGGTAAACAGTGGTCCTTGATTTTCTTGTCATGTTTTTTCTCCTGTCTTCTCTACATGTGACCTGGCTGAGGTGCAGGCTGTCCAGCTGTCACCCTCTAAATACTGACATAAACGGTTCACACACACACACACACACACACACACACACACACACATACACATACATTATAAACTTACAGATGTAGAAGCACCACAGCTATGAGGGTCCACTCTGGAGTTTTGTGGATGATGTTTGTGTTGGTGAACCTGTGAACAAAAACAACAGTGAGCTACAAGACACATGCCATGTAAAGACGTTTGTGTGTGTGAGCAACCAGGTGTCGGGTGTCATAAAACACCTCATTCTGGTGATAAGTAAAGCGGGAAAATAAAATGTGCACAGGGCAGACCAACCACCAAAAAAGCAGCCTTCATCAGTGATGTATGTCTCTCTGACAGCGCTGTGTATATTCTTTGGTCTGAGCCTCTTGTCAGCGGGGCCTCTCAACAGCCTAAAGAGAATTCCTGGAAGCAGGACTGTGAAGGTGCTGCTCTGCTGCCTGATGTGCTTTTAAATCACAGTCACAGTGATTTAATAGCAGCCCCGTTGAAAACATCCCAACCAGCCAATGGGAATATACAACATGTCTATGATGGGAAATGTTCAACTCTGGCACAGCTCTATGCGGATATATGAAGCCTCTGCCTTTCCTTCCACCCATCCTCTGCTACTCGCTGCAGCTCGAGCACACCAGCTCACTTACGATTGTTCAAACACTGTACTTCAGATTCAGAAAACTATATTTGTCCCCGGGGGGGCAATTAAAAGGCAGGTAGAGCAGGCAGTGCAACAAAGGCGTAAGAAATGGAGTAGAAAAAAAGAAATTAAAGATAAAGTGATATAAAATAAGACAAATAGATAGTAACACCCTTGACATTCTTCAGTCTTATACCTATTTTCAGTATTTGTCTATATAATTAAAGTGAAAGCGTGCATACGTATGTGTATCTGTGTACATGCGGGCATGAACATACCATATATATACATACATACATATATACATACATACATATATATACACACACACACACGCACACAAACACACACACACACACACACACACACACACACACTTATTTGGTGAGGGGAAGAGGGGATAGGAGAGAGAATAGGGAGGAAAAGTTTGCCTTGTTGCATGTAACAGCATTTTGCTGCTTGATTTGCTGTGATCGGCAAACAAAAAAAATCTAATAAACACGTAAAAAAAATAGAATGAAAAGAAAATGCAAACTTAGTAACATACTAGTACAAATATGGATGACGGTTGTATACAGGGTGAAAATGGGCAATGACGTAGGTACATTACATTATTCAACACACTGGAAAATAGAAATATCAGCGAAATTCAGTAAAACGTGTTCGAACTCAAAACTGATTTTGAAGAACATTACTGACACACAAAGTCCCACCCTCTAGGCTGACAGGATTGTTTATTTGGGTTTGTTACCCTAGAAGTCTGAATCTGTGTTTTTGAGACCCTCATAAATGTTATTACGACTAGAAGGAGTCTTTACTGCTATAAATAACTCTTTTCCATTTCCTAGTATGACAGGTCTAAATTTCCACTGTGTGTCTAAAGCCTGAAATAGTCACACCTGTGCAAATGTATAGAACCTTTAAAAATCATGTAGGACTGTATGTAGTGTATGCTGCGGCATATTAGCACAGACTAGATGTATCTACATATGCCTGTCTATCTATTAAGTTTATGTCAGCAGATTGGACCAATTTGTTGGAAAACAACAATAACACAAACACATTTTCACATGTCATATCGGGAAATGCACAAGTGTTACTCAATACATTCATTATGGCCATTTTGGTTCTGTTAGATGAAAGTTTTCCAGTAAGACAGCGTGCAGAATATCAAGGTCCTGGAAATACCCAAAGAGAATTTAATCTAATTTTCTTGTAATCACATTTAGATGTGTCTGCAGACATTTCCTGTTCTTGTCATGTTTCATATCCGCCTGTAGGGGGAACCAGAGTTCATCAAATCTTCTCCCAGTGTTGTGGAATTAGATAAAATTTATTAGTTAATTAGATGCTCTACACTCTAATTTCTGGTGAAATATTACAGTTGCCTCAAGCTGGTTATTTTAATGTTCATTTTATGCACCCGGAGAATATTAGGTTTTATAAATCACACTCAGCCACAGATTGATGGGAGAAGTGCATATTCTCCTCACACATGAAATTCAATACCCCAAATGTGGCAATAATTTATTAGATACTACTGCTAGGAATAGCCTAATGATCATATGGGTATGAAAAATACCCACATAGCCCTTTACAAAGGCACACATAATTCTATCCTAATTTATAAGGCATGAGCTACACTAACATTCAACAGTTTGGACACACCTTATCATTCAATGGTTTTTATTTAATTATTTTATACATTGTAGATTAATACTGAAGCCATCAAAACTATAAAAGAATATATATGGAATTATGTTGCAAACAAAAAAGTGTTAATCTTCAGTATTAATCTACAATGTAGAAAATAAGACACATAGATAAAAAGCATTGAATGAGAAGGTGTTTTGACTGGTAGTGTACATCAGCATGAATGTAACAGGATGTCTCTACTTACTGCAGCAGTGACGCAGTAAACTGTGATATAGTCACAGCCTGAAATCCTTTTTTCCTCCCTCAAGATGAAAAAAATAAGCCAATTTTTTGCAACACATTTTAGCCCTCGTCTGCTTTTCCAAATAAGACAGCACAGGTGCGTACGTGTGTGACCTTTGTGTCGGTAAACTCTCAGGGAAAAGTGTGAATGGCAGTTTGTGTGTGTGCTGCGCTGACCTGAACGTTCTGACCAGGTTGTTCAGGTCGGTGAAGACGTCACTCATGGTGAGACGCAGGGGACCCACAATGTTTCTGAGACTGCACACAGCAGGCACAGACGACAGATTAGAGACACAGGAAGTCAAACACAAATACGTAGAAAGTTCCGGCCTGACGCTGAAAAAACGACGCATGCATTCATCCTCACAAGATTAGATTACTGTAATGCCATTTTTGCAGGACTGTCCAAGAGCTCATACAGAACCCTGAGTGCCAACTGGCCCAAAGCCTGAAATGGCATGAGTCCCAAATACATTTCTGACTTACTCACAAGCTTTATCCCAGTTAGAGCCCTCAGATTGTCAAATATGTGTCTCCTGAATGTACCTAGAATTAAAACTAAATGAGCTAAAGGTGCTTTTTGTCCATATGCGGCTGGTCACTTGAACAAACTGTCTGATAACCTGAGATCTGCAGCGACTGTATATTAATTTAAAAGCAGTCGTAAAACTATTCTTTTCTCTCAGGCTTTTGGTATCTGGTGGTGTGTATGTGTCTGTTGTAATCCAATCCATGACTGACTGCTGTAGTAGGAATTGCATTTTGTATTTGTGTCTGTGTGTTATATGAGTGGCTGAATAGTTACTTGATTGATGTGGAATACTTGTGCTTCCTATCTCATTTGTTTAATGTATTTCTGTTTTTTTTTTTGTTTTGTTTTGTAAAGCACATTGAGTTTAGCTGTGTATAATATGTGCTAGATGGAAAATAATTAATTGACTTGAAGTTCATCATCCATTAATCATTAGGTTTCAGTTACACATTAACTATACTGTGTATACAGATAATGGGAATTTAGTTATGAGTTTGTTTATGTGCTGTTAATTAAACCAACATAGTCTTGCAATTGTATCTTTCAGTGGGTAGAGGACAGCTACTAGACAGCCCATTTTAGTATGTGCACATTTGGATCATTGCATTTTTAAAATCCGTATTATGTTGTAAAGCCATCAGGCAATTTGTGAAGCCACGGAATTTTTATTTAATTTATGCTAAATTTGTTTAAATGCTTTTGCTTAATTTGGGGTACTTGGACAAAAACAACATGAAGATGTCACCATGGGTTCTGGGAAACCACAAAATGAGTATTTTCACTGTATCATCACGTTTTACAGACCAAACGACTGGCAAGTTAATTGATCATTAAAATTATTTGTTGGAGGCCATTAAAACCATGTTTTATTTCAGTTCACCGAGAATTTAAAGCTGCTGTGGTTGGAGTCAGTCTGCTGAAATAATTGGCTGTTAAAAAAACAACACATGAATAAACTCATAAAGCTTTTTGTACATATCAGTATACCGTAATTCAAACACACACGCACCAGCTGGTGAGCTTCTCCACTGTGATTCGCTTCTGGATGAGGTGCTGAGCTTGAGAGTCAATCAGCGGAAGAACTGGATCCTTCGTTCTCTGGTCCTGAACTGTCACCTGGTGCAAACAATAAACAGAGTTTATGAGCCTTCACACCTCAGTACATGAAGACGCTCAGGGTTTGCATGTGATACTTTTAACAACATGCCCCATGTGAATGCTGACTCTTACAGCATGTCCTTTAATTCACAACCTACGTCTCCGTCCTTCTTAAACTCACCGTGTTTCCGTTCGGCTTCTGCACCTCCTCAGGCAGAATCCACGTCCCCTTATAAAACTCACTGACCCTGAGCTCCAGCTGCTGGGTTTCCTTCTTCATTGTCTCAAAGTCTGGAACGACAGCTGATGGCCTCTTTTGCTCCCCAGCGTCAATCACCTCATCGTCAATATCATCTTCATCCAACTCTTCCTCTGCCTCCTCGATTTCTTCTTGTACATCAACAGATGAAGAACCCAGTGAATGATCAGCACCATACAGAAATGTCAAGGTTTCGTCAGTGCACCATTTCTTCAACGTTCTTCTCAGGCCCTCGAGAAGATTCAGATGCACTGAGTCAAGTGTGTCTTCACCAGCGTAGTTCTTCAGTAGATCTCGCAGTCCTGCTGCCCCTCTCTTGCTCATACCCACCTGGGTGATGTTGAGATCCGCTTGGTTTGGTAATGCTGTCTTTTGAGTATTCTGATTAGTGACATCTGAAGCAGGGAGAGGTTTGCTTTCTGTTTGGGGTTTTGACTCTATAAATGAAGGCGTGGTCAATGAAGATGTTTTTTCTGTCTGTGTGTGTGTTGAATCAACAGGCTGGACAGTGTTGTGAGTGACTGTCTTAGATAAACTACACAGTTTAGCTGTAGCCTCTTCCACACTAGATTCATCAAAGAAGTCTTTCTCTTTTGTCACTGCCTGGTCAGTATCTATTTTGTGCAGCTCTTGAGGTTTTCCAGCATCAGTTCTAATCTTTTTCTTTTCATTGTCTCCTCTTATTTGTCCTTCCTTCTTTATATTCTGTCTTGGATGAAGTTCAGTTTCCTCTTCATATCCCTTTCTGGTCTGTTTCTTCCTCCTCTCTATGTTCCCTCGTCCACCGTTCTTGTCTTCATCTGTACGTTTAGGCAGGTCACCCCAGTGCACTCTGGGCCTCAGCTGCTGGGAGACAACACTGGAGACGAAGTCCTGCTCCTGTTCACCGTCGCTGCTGTCACTGTGTTCAGCTGCAGCAGGATGCTGCTGAGAGCTGTGAAGGTCCTCTGGCTGAGCATCCACTGGGTTCTCAATGTCTTCCTCTTTCACACGCTTCTCTGACAGCATCACCTCCTCACCAGAGCTCCCACTGCACACATATATAACACTGAGTTAATCTGCTTAGCATTAAGCCTGCATATTTAAAATTCTAAACACTGAAGCTACACATATACACACCCATCTCCTTTCTTCAGCAGTTTAATCTCTGGAGGTCTGTCAATGACAAAAGGGAAATAAACATATACAACATTACTATCGTTGACAATCAGGTGATAGCTGTGATCCAGGACAGAGAGATGAAAGGAAACACATACACACCTCTCATGCTGTCT
The DNA here is from genome assembly GCF_022539595.1 of Amphiprion ocellaris. Taxonomy (NCBI): domain Eukaryota; kingdom Metazoa; phylum Chordata; class Actinopteri; family Pomacentridae; genus Amphiprion; species Amphiprion ocellaris. The sequence goes on along the minus strand of NC_072775.1, from coordinate 11,732,436 downwards.
GAGCCAAAGTGGTGTCTTTGATATTTGTAGCTCAAATTCTTTGGAGGCTTTATAGCAGAAGTTACTGCAAAAACACTAAACACAGACAAAAGAACCTTGTATGACTATTTCTTTCAATGGTTTTTGGTCACTGTAAGAGGCATTAGTCATGTAGAAGCACTCACCTTGCGCTCTGTGATGTCATACACCTTATTGGTCTTAGTAGATATTTTGTACTGTTGAGTTGGGATCTAAACAATAAAAAGTAGAAATGGCAGTTGAGAAAATAGGGTAAAAGCATAAAATATGTGACACATGGATGTTTATTACTTGATAATCAAGGGTCTTACCTTGCCCAGTTTATTTGAACATATAGGATATCCACATAGTTTCACAATCGATCTTTCCTCTATAGTATCTTTGTAATTAGCTGGAGTGATGAACTTGGCCTGTGAAGACAAGAGACTGATAACATATCGCCCACTGCACCAAATAAGTCACTGTGACTAAAAATATCAAAACTGAATTTCAAAAAGCAAAACTACAACAATATGATTACTAATCCTTTATTTTTAAGGTTATTTTTCAAGCACAAATGGCAGATATTCTAATAGCAATTTAAGCTTCTCAGTGTGAGGATAAATCTCTGTAAACCGTATATGTTTAGACTTCAGGCTCCTGGCAAGACAAACAGTATATGTATGAAGATGTCCTCCTGGACTACTCGATTGCAATTGTACACATTTTTCACCAAATTAGTTGCCCCAATCTGGCCCAAGGCTGGCATCTTGTAGGAAAACGCAACTTTACTGTGTCAAAAAGGAAACTGCTGCATAAACCTCATGTCATCATGCAGTCAACATAAATTCATAAAATCTGCAATAAGTTTAAATAACAAATTAGAGCCAGACAAACACAGGAGAGATTGGATTCACTACACAAACCTCAACTGTACATGGTTATTAATTAAAAATAAATAAATTACTGTCAACACTCAAAAAGGTTGTTCAGCCCTAGAAGACAAGGACTGTGAATGAAATTTGCAGGAACAGTATGACATAGTCCAGACAGTGATAAAAAAGTAATACGAACAGGGTGTGAATTAAAAAAAACCCAAAAGACTGGCAGGAAAAAAAATCCCTTTCGTGTCATCTTTTTGCATGATTTAAATTCCTGAGAGGCAGTTGAAGCTACTGCCGTGTCTAGCAGTTGTCTCATTTCAGTTAGATAACTTATGGATGAGGTGTGAGCTACTATTGATCTGCTGCAAAAGTGAACTCAGACGATACATACACAGTCAACCAGGAAGTCCTCAGCCACACTGTCCTCCAGGAGACGCTCCACCACCTGCAGAGCTCTTTTCTCCAACTCCAACTTCTCCCTCAAATTCTCCTTAATCTCCTCTCTCCTGACACAAAATATAGCACACACATTAGAAGATTAGAAGAACTGTTCAGGTCTTGGACTTAAGTAAAAGTAACAATATCACAGAGTACAAATACACTGTTAAAAGTAAAAGTCATGCCATTCAATTTCTACTTTAGTAAGCACTAAAGGTATATTACCTGAAGAATACAATGAACACCACAAAAAATGCAGCCGATTACATAATACTTCTATTTTATGTTTATGTTTAATGTTCTATTTGACATGCTTAAGCTTCATTGTATTCCCAGGGTATAAAAGAGGCCATTTCATGTCATCAGCAGCACATGCAAAGGCCTAGAGTGGTTTCCTGCTGTCATTCAAGCCGTTGCACAACTCAGAAGTTGTCAGCTCTCACATAATGCCTAAAACTAAAGAATTATGTGAAGCCACAAAGGCAGCCATCTTGGCACTGCTGGAAAGTGGCATGAGTGAGAGACAGGTAGCAAAAAACTGAAGATCTCCAAGACAGCCGTTCATTACACCAAGAAAAAAAAAAGAACAACATGGTTCTACCAAATTGCTAGCTGGTCACAGCAGGAAACATCTTTCTACTCCATGAGATGACCGTCACTCATCCGTTCCTGTGTCAGGAATCATCGTCAGATCTCAAGGGACCTTAAAAATGAGTGAACACTGTGGAGAAATGTGACTTGTTTGGCAAGGACAGTTTGAAGCTGACTTCTTGAAGCTGGTCTGAAGTCACACAGGACAGGAAGAAGCTCTTCACCAATGAAAGGCAGAGGAAAGCCCGGTTACTCTTTGCTGGGGATCACAAGGATTGGACTGTTGATGATTGGGCTAAGGTTCTCTTCAGTGATGAATCCAGTTTTCAGTTGATGCCCACTCTAGCCAACTTACTGGTTAGAAGGAAGCCTGGAGAAGCTACAAACCAGACTGTCTTGCCCCTACAGTAAAACATGGGGGTGGATCAGTGACCATCTGGAGTTGTTTCAGTTTGGGTGGAACAGGGCAAATGCAGCTGTGTGAAGGGTGAATGAACCAGGTCATGTACAGGGCTACTCTTGAAAACCGTCGTGTTCCATCAGCTGCAAAACTCTTTTCTGCCTCCAATGACTGGATTTTCCAACAAGACAATTCCCCTTGCCACATGGCAAGCTCAGTTAAAGCCTGGATGGAGAACCAGAACATTGGAACCATGCCTTGGCCTGCTCAATCACCAGATCTAAATCCAATTGAAAACCTGTGGAAAATCATCAAACGCAAAGTGGAGAACCACAAGCCCAAAAACAAAGCAAATTTGTTAGAATTAGTGCAACAGGAATGGGCTGCTGTGACAGCAGAACAATGTCAGAAGCTGGTGGAGAGCAGCCAAGACGCATAGCTGCAGTCATCAGAAACAATGGTTATGCAATCAAGTACTGACTCCTGTGTATCATGTGACTAAAACAGACAGAAAAGAAAACATGGAATGCCTAAAAGCTGTTATTGACAGGACAATATCATAGCTATTGATGTAAGAACTTAAGTGATTTTGGTTATTAACAAGAAAACCATGGGAAATGGCTAGATATCAGCTCTTAAATTAAACTCTTATGAGCTATTTTTGTTGTTATTGATGTCATTATATTTGTCCAAACAACTGTCCCTTTTCGTGGTACCAGGCATTAAAATGAACGAGAAATTGAAGAAAACAAGGGTGGTCTAATATTTTTTTCTACTACTGTAAAGTTATCAACTAAATGTAGCGTGGTAAAAACGATTTGCCTCTCACTGCCATGAAGTAGAAGTACAAAGCAGCAGAAAATGGAACCAGTCGAGTAAAGTACTGTATTTAACCACAGTACTTCGTTACTTCACACCACTGATTAGTACTGTTACAACTCAGGTATGCAATTAAAAAAAACTCTTTCATACCTTCTCGCTTCTTCTTCAGCTGTCAGTGCTTTGATGCGTTTCCCACCTGACACACAAACAACAACAAGGTTAAGATACAAACAGAACACCTCTTAAATGTTTAAAAATCTCGGTGGTGTGGAGAAGATGCCCTGCTTTTAGCTTACAAGTCAGTGTGCAACTACCGCTAAAACCAGCTTTGTTTTATATTAAAACACGATTTAACTCATTTAAGGCTCTAAGCACGTTTGTAAAAGCTTCTTATTAAAATGACAGACTTAAACTTGAGGGGGAACTCACCTTTTTTGGAGGTTTTAGCGGAGCCTCCGGTAGTCCTCTTCTCCTCGGCCGCCATGCTGTTTCTGTTTGCCAACGGTACCCTTTGACCGTTGACGTAGTTCAGTCTACGGCAGCCGGGACGGTCAATCCTTTAGTTCGCGCTGAGCCCAGACATCGTGCCGTGCTACTTTTACACCGGACTGTTTGAGGCATGAAGCTCAGGTAGGAGTCAACTAGCCCAGTTCGTCACTTGTATACACCTGCAGCAGCGCCCAGTGTTAGTGACTGAGTTTTGATAGTCAACATATCACTGCTTTTATTCCAGTTTAGCGGTTTAGCTAATTCAGAATGATCAGGACTAGCATCCATCCTGCGCTGCTGTGTTTAACCCAGTTTTGACTGCACAAACAGGCTTATCTGACTTCACATTTAAACACAATTAAATCAGCAGAGATTTGACCACCAGAGCACATTATTCTGACTTGAAGTGTCCCCTGTGTTTTTGGAGGGCTGCCCTGTGAAGACCAACCCCCAGTGAAGACAGCAGGGATGGCTCTGGAACAGCTCAGTGATGTGGTCCAGAGATGTGTAAGTGCTCCTCCAGACACTGATGCACACCCAGACACATGGAAAAACAATCAGTACAAGCGGCCTGGATGTTTTTATACAGTGAGGAATATCTATTTCCAAGCTGCACTTTAACATACAGCCTCCAGCCTGCTCCAACTGAATATTCCTATCATAAGTGACAGAGAAATTTTAAACACATTGTTTGCAGTGTTTTTGCCCAGTAAATAATCCTGGACATTTACTTTTGCCCAGTAAATGCCCTGGATTAGGTGTTTTTTTCCCCTTCATGGCCAATACTAATTATTCGTAACCAGTGAAGCTGAAATTTGGAAGATGTTTGCAATAAAAGTGAAAATCATAATGTCAATATTAGGAATAGCATAAACTCTAACTCAAATTAACATGAAGATGATTAGAAAAAATGCAGAAGAATGTTCATTTTTAAAGGACCAAGGTGATTGCAGGTGGCAGCTAACCCCTCAACCCCTCAAGAGTAGAGGAAGACTTACAGTAGCTGTCCTTCAGCAAAAAAAACTTCATAGTTTACCGAAGACCAGTGTTTAATTTGTCTGTTCTGGGCTACCGTAGAAACATGGTGAAGAGGAGCTGCTCTCTCTGTAGATAATGAAGCTAACAGAAACACAGTGACTCATAGTTACAGGTGATTAAACACTGATGAAATCACAATGTAACACAATATTCCTTTTGTTCTAACAGATCCCCGTACATTCTACACATTGGTCCTTTCAGATAATAAAATATATTGTTATAATATGGTCTTAAGCATTAGTATAGGTCAGTGGTTATAAATTTTTTTCTGTAATGCCCTGAAAATAGTTCCCCAACCCGACACTCCACATTTTTTTTTATCAGTCATTAACAATGACAGAGAAGCAACTAATAAAAAAGTAATCATTTGAAATGACACAAATGACACAAAATAACACAAAGCACAATAGCAAGCATCAGCAGATGTGTTAAGTTTAGTTTACTTGCGTAAATCACACTAATTGAACTTTGTTTTTGGAACATTTAATCAATAACCAATAATGGGCTGACCCTTGCTCCTGGTAATATTTATATCGTCACAAGGGATGTGGAGGGAAAATAAAAAAAATGTTTATCGAGTGGCTCAGCTTCACAGTCATGAAAATAGCATATTTCAGGAGCAAAATATCAACATGTAACATGGATGTAAATGCTAAATGACTGTTCCTCTTGTAAAGTCAGTTCAGTTTTATTATATAATACAAAACTGAAAGCATAAAAATTCTCAGGGAATATATAAGGTGAAGGCCGAACAGTATTATAATATTATCAGAAACTCAGTTTGTCCCTTTAAGTATCTGTTAATATCACAGTATGGTGAAGGACTAACAATATTATAGTATCCTAAGAAACTCAGTTATACAGTAAAATACAATTAACCCTCCTGTTGTCTTCATTTACGGGCCCCAAAAAATATTGTTTCCTTGTCTGAAAAAAATCCAAAAATTCATTAAAAAAAAATCCCCAAATTTCTGAAAATTTGCAAAACCTTCAGGAAGAAAATTCCAATAATTCCTTAAAAGTTCCCCTTAAAAGTTTTATTTAAAAAAAAATCCTCCAAATTTGGCAAGAAAATTCTTGTAAATATTTTCAAAAATGAGTAAAAATCTTCCAAAAAGTGATTACATATATATCAATAAAACTTCTAATATTTTCTTTAAGAACATTCACAAAAAATCAACCAAAATCCAGCAAATTTCGCTGGATTTTGGTTGGTTCTTTTGTGAATGTTCTTAAGAAACATTTTTAACATTTTTTTTTTCCACCAAAAAATGTTTAAAGATTTCCCAAAAAATGTTGAAAATGTGGGCATCAGAAGTTTCACTGTGAAAATATATATTTTTTTTCCACATTTTCAAACTTTAAAACAGGTCAGTTTTGACCCGCAGGACGACACGAGGGTTAAATGGAGCCCTTCAAAAATTCAACATATGAAATTAACAATAGCAATGCCTTTAGAAACTGAAAAGTAGATAGCATAATATATAACTGGTGAAATAACATAGTAATTTACATACATAATAATAAAAAATAGACGCTTGACAGGAAGAGTCTATTCAGAATTTGAAATAATCTCTGTCAAATTTCTTCTCATTTTTTTGTAGTATTGCAAAATGAATATTGAGTTTTTGTTTTTTAAAAAAATGGCTTTTCAATATATTATATTAAAGATGACAGGGAAAACAATACTTTCAGATTATTCAGAAATTTAAATTAGTTCTTGATTTAGTTGTAAATACGATTCTTTTGCTGAACATGTGAGAATCTGGAACCAGTAAATGTTTTTGCCTGAATTGTACTTCAACAGTTGTTCTGAATAGTTTTATTACTGACTATGTTGAAAGGTCTATAATTTCTCTCTCTTTATTACCCCTTTATTTCTTTTTCTTTCACACAGCAAGCCCTCCCCAGTGACAGCTACACCGCTGAGGATCATGACGTCTTCACGATTGCAGGGCGGAGCTGCATCGAGGAAGGAAACAGCGCTCAGGTCCTCAGTATCGTCCTGGATGAAAAGAATCAGGTGCGTTTCATAAAGCGCTGACATTGATTGACTGTTCCTGTACTTATTTGTTAATGTGCTACACATTGTGCTGCCTGACACACCTGTCTTTCTGCGGTGTAGGACATGGTGAGATGTATGGGCTGGAATCTGCTGCCTCCACTTATTCCGGTGCTGCTGAAGAAAGAAGACAAGAACCTTCCTCAGTGCCTGGCCATTTTCAACCACCTGATACAGGTCAGCAGTGGTTCAGGACTGGATAGAATAGTTAGTTTGCTTTATGTCCTGAATGATGTCTGGTTTTTAGACCTGCAGACCCAAAGAGCTGCTGATCGGCCTGTTGGAGCAACTGGAGCAGGATGATCCTGACACCATAGCTGAGAGTCTTCATCTCCTCCTGAGCCCTCTACAGAAAGGTGAAGAACGTTTTTAATCATGTTGAGATGTATACTCTGATTTATATTTCCATCGTTTCACCTGTCTTTCCTTTTAGTGCTCCTGTGCCTCGGGAGTCGCAAGCCATCATCCTTGGGTATGACCCTGTCCTCGGTGCTGGACCAGGTGGCCAAACTGCCTCTCCCTCGCACAAAGGAGCAAGAGGAGGACGATGTGTTCTCGCTTTGTCGCTGCTGCACAGACCTGACAGACTTTGTCAGACCCTTTGTCGACGAGGCCAGACAAAACCTACTCACCACTAAGACGCATAGCGAGGACATAGACAAGACGACGGCTGGGCAGGATGAGATGGAAGACGAGCTAGCGACAGAGCTCCTTAAGTTGTGAGTGGAAAAACGGACTTGCATAGGAATGCAATCTTATGTTACGTTGTGCTAAAGAGCTGTTAAGATCTTGACTCTAAGGCTGATTGTGTGTATTTTTGTGTTCTGCAGCTGTATGAAGACTCTGAGTCATCCTCTGTTGGAAGTACAACTCAGGGATCCCGACACGCTGCCTGTGTCCCCCCTCAGGATGTTCGCCACAGAGATTTTGGTAGTGAAAAATCATTTATTGTTGTCTTATACATTTAGTTCGATTGGTATAATGTGTCCGTGACTGGTTGTCAAAGTTTTCATGAACACTGACAATTAGTTGCACAAGAATTAATGTACAGTCCAACAATCACACTCTATTTCAGTCTCCTACTATGGGTACAAACAGTCCACAAAGTACTTTTGCAGTAGCCAGAGTACAGGGTACATGAAAGACACATCTGAAATAAAAAAGAAATTACTGTTTAACTAGTGAACTTGGTGTACCTGAACAGGTTTGTGCAGGACAGTTAACTAAAAGTAATGGATAAGCAATACAACCTAGAGTAATGCGCAAATGATTAAAGTAGATAAGAGTGAAAAAATGAATAAATGGTGGAAATAGCTAATTGTTAGCTAAAAGTGTGGTTAAACCGTTGAACTGTTATGTATAGATGAAGAAATTATTAGTTAAAAATAATATAAACAGTATAAACAGTTAAAACTGCTAGCCAAAATTGGGATTAAAGAGTTAGCTGAAAGTATAGCTAGCAGTTAAAACTGTTGGCTAAGAGTATCAATTGATAGTTGAAACCTTTTGCCAAAAACTATAAACTGTTGAAATTGTTTACTAAATGTATGGATAAAAAGTTGAAAATATGTAAAAAGTTGGAAATTGTTTACTAAAAATATGGCTAAGAGTTGAAATTGTTAGTCACAATTATAAATAATGTATAAACAGTTAAAACTCCTAGCCAAAACTGGGATTAAAGAGTTAGCTGAAAGTACAGCTAGCAGTTAAAACTGTTGGCTAGCTGAACAACTTGGTTAAACGGTTATAGTAGCTAGCTAAAACTGGGAACAACCAGTTTCACCATTAGCTGAAAATATGGCTAGAATTTCAAATTGTTGGTTACCAGTATGAAATGACAATTAAAATTACAATCTAAAATGGAATAAACAGCTAAAAAAGATTATGGACAACCAATGGAAATTGTTAGATAAAAGTGGAAAAACAATTGACATAGCTGTCTTGGTGTTGATATCAGGGTTCCTAAGTCCATTTGACAGGTCAGTGGGGCTACATCAGATGGAAAGGTTGGAAAACGTTCTGTTCTTCACAAATGTTTTACCAGGACAACATTTTCACCTCCTTAGCTGATTTACACTGTCAGATATCATGTAATTCTGTTTCTGTGTTTTGAACAGGAAACCCTCCGTGCTATCGGAGAGTCTCTGCCCAGCCTCGTCTACCAGCCTCTGCTGAGGAGAAAACAGGTTCCAGGCTTCCTGGAGGAGGAGGTGCGTTATCCTAAAGAGTCTCTGGCCAGCTTGGCTCACCTGGTGTTTGTCCATCACCTGGCTGCTGATACATTCCCCAGTGTTTTCAGGTCAGTTAGAGGAGATGATGGCTTTGTCTCACTTTTGATAGGAAATTCTGCATTTTTTAATATTAGAATATTACATTGTCATTCCTAACTCCGTATATGTGCTCTCCTCACAGTCCTGTGTTCAGTCTTCGATGTACCATGGAGCACATCCTTCTCCTCCTGTCCAGGTAAATACATCACACAATATTATTCTACCTGCTCTGTGCTTTAATAGTATTTACTGCTCTGACCTCAGCTGGCTTTTACAAAACAATGTACAAAACAAAGACCTGCATTTGTTTGGTAATTCATCATTCAAACTTAATTTTTATGCTGCTCCTAATATCTCAAAAAAATAAAGTATGCACCATGATGTTGGATCTATAAAACTATAGCTCAAAATTGTAAGAGAAGAGCTTATTTCCGACTTAAATTTGAGATTTCCACTCTGTTAACAAGGATTTGCCTGGTAATGTTTAGTGTGTATCAGTTTATAATGTTTTTTTTGTTAGGACTGAGGACTTCAGGATTCAGAAAGGACTGGTGAGTCAAGCTGAAACACTGATTTAGTGATAAGTTGTTGTTTTTTTCACTGTTGCAACATTCTGGAGATTTTTTTTATTGTGTCTTCCAAAGATTTCTCAGATGACACACTATCGTCATAGAAATAACGGGTTGCATGCAACGGTCAGCCACATCATTAAAACCACAACATCGATCATCTTTTTACGGTGCAATGTTCTGCAGGGAAACCATTTCAATTATCACCTGTCCAAACATTTCTGCAAACCAAGCACAAACTGCAACGGCCACTGCCAGAAAATGTTCAGGAACAGTTAGAGGAACATGAGAAGGACCTAAACTCCTGATCTGGCCTCCAGTCATTCACATTCCAATCTGATTTAAGCGTCTGTTGCTGAGCTGTTTTGGCAGCGCAAGAGGAACCTACGCAGTGTTAAGCAGGTGGTTTTAATGTGGCTGGTTCATGTGTAAGAGTTCAAGATCTTGGTTTCAATCTTGGCCCAAACAGAACAAGTTAAATACCCACTGCCTCCCCACACTGTTTTACTGATATATATGTAATCATTTTAGATATTATAGGATTTTTTTGAAGATTTTTACTCATTTTTTGAAAATATTTACAAGAATTTTCTTGCAAATTTTGGGTGATTTTTTGAAGATTTTTCATATAAGTTTTCCCAGCTAATTTTAAGATCTCAAGATTCTAAATATCACTTGTTCTGTTGGCAGATTTTTTTCACTTATTCCAAGGTAAAAGTTCCTTGAATAAGTTTTTTTTCTTGTTTTGAGAGGGGCATTTTTTCCAGTGTAAACCATCTCGTGTTCAGTACACTTGAAGACGTCTCTGATCCTGAGTGTGTGTTTCCAATCACACAGGAGTTATATGAGAAAAGTTTGGTGCGGCTGGAGGACGGCAGCCTGCCTGCAGATCTGCTGGAGATCAAAACCTTCCTCACAGTGCCTCAGGTGAACTCGGTTATTATTATACAAAGCTGCTGTGATGCTGTTTTTACTGCTGCAGTGTGTGTGTCACACGTTATTGATTTCAGTGTCTGCTTTCAGAACTTGGTAAAGGTCATGACGATATGTCCGAGGCATGATTTGGTAAGTCTTCATGTTTATTGATAGTTTAATCATTTTGTGCAAAATGTGGCATAAGGTTTCTACGATGTGTACTGATTGCAAGGTCATAGATGATTAACTTTAGTACACTGTAAAGAAAAAATGTTGTTTTTACGGTAAAATTCTGGCAGCTTTGGTTGCCTGAGTAGTACCGTAAAATTACTCTAAAACATTTTCTACATTTACGGTAAAGAAATGTATTGATGTTGTTGATTTTAGGGGTAAAAAAACATGCTTCATTCCATATTTTACTATATAAAAGTTTTAACCTTTAAAAATGTGAAAATTTACATATAAAATAAAATTTTTGTAACTTATAAATATTCTAGCATTTTTCTATTATCAGCACAACAGTTAGTGTATTTAACATTAAATATGTGTATTTTTAGCAAAAATTGCAGTTAAAGCTGTCATAAATATTAAAGCACATGTCCGTTATTAACACAAAAGTGCATCAATTTGACTTGTAACAAACTATTTTTTACATAAATGCAGAAATTGCCGTATTACTTGTTATAAATATTGCAGCATGTTGAAAAACTGTATTCTTTTTGAGAATTAAATGCAAAAATAACAGTATTCTTTTACATATTAAGGCATTTTTCCATAAAAAAACTGTGCAGGAGTCGAGAATGTATATTTTCAAAAGACAGAGTATTTATTGTAGCTTTGATTAATTTGCCTGCGTCATTTGCATCTTTTATTCTCTAGAAGAAAACCTATGAATTTAGAACAGATGTGTTCACTTTCCTTTTCTATCTCCATAGAGAACCAGAGGCCTTAAGGTGTTCCAGCTCAGTGTTGATAAGTTTGATACTGAAGCCAAGTACAGATTTTTCCAGTAAGCTCAGCCATTGTTCCCACAGTGCCATCAGAAATGCTTCCCTCTGTTCCACCTCTCACTGTAGCGACTGCTCATCTTGTTTCAGGTACATGCTGAAGACAAGTAATCACTCAGGAGTGGAAGGTTACATCATCAAAAACATCAAGAATCAGATAGACATTGCTCTGCAGGTGATGTGACATTTATAATAACCTAGTAGCTCTGTTGCTATTTGGTTTTGGTGCAGAAACTCCAAGCTCAGTGGCATCATAAAAAAGCATCCATCTTTGTCTCTCTATCTGTCTCCAGCCAGGTAACAGTAGCACCTGGTTTGAGGGCGTTCACCTGCTGCCTCTGCTCAGGAAGGTTCTTATTCTTCCTGATGGCCCAGAGACCGACCTACTGCAGTACCTGGACAGGTCAGCCCACACCAACTGTCAACCCTCCTGTTGTCCTCATTTACGGGCACCAAAAAATATTGTTTCATTGTCTGAAAAAAATCCAAAAATTCAGCAAAAAAATCCCCCAAATTTCTGAAAATTTGCAAAACCTTCAGGAAGAAAAATCCAGTAATTCCTTAAAAGTTTCCCTTAAATGTTTTATTTTTAAAAAAAAAAAAAATCCCCCAATTTGGCATGACAATTTTGTAAATATTTTCTAAAAAAGAGTAAAAATCTTCCAAAAAAATCCTAAAAATATCTAAAGTGACTACATATATATCAGTAAAACTTCTTCTAAAGTCTTCTGTGCCACTTAATGACCTCCAGCCAGCATTCGAGTTAAATCGAGCCAGGATTAACTTGGATAGCGTAGTGCTTTAACGTTAATATTTAAACTTGTTAGAAAGCATGCTGGGTTAACATTTGTTGTTTTAAACGGGCTATTTAAATAATGCTGACTTGACTTTCTACAGAATCATGGAGTCTCTGAACCTGCTGCGTTACCTGGTTATAAGAGACAAAGTAACAGAGAACCAGGTAGGTGTAGCCTTCAGTCTTACAGCAGGAGTGTTAAGCCGAACATTTACTGAACATCATGTTTTTAAAAGACCTTGGGGTGAATGCAATTTTGTCAGTGCCGCTAAAAAAAATAACTTGAAATGACATTTGAAAACTTGCAAACAAAATCCCATCCAGCTCTATTAGTCCCTAGTAGTTACATGAATTTGTACTGTTTACCTTCTGTCTGTTGTTTTAAACATGCAGTATAAAAAAAAAGTCTGACTTGATGTGACTCTACTGGACTACAAGTCTCTCATTTCCAGAGCGTATGTGTAGCATGTAGCATGTAGCATGTAGGCAGCTACGCTTATTTTCATGCTGGTGTTGATCTTGCAGACGGGGATCTGGACAGAGCTTTATAAAATAGAGGATTCCTTCATGAAGCCCCTGCGCGTCGGGATAAACATGTCCAGAGCTCACTATGAGAGGGAGATGCACAACACCATGGAGGCCAAGAAGAAGAAGAAGGCCAAAGGTCAGACCAATACCAGTACATTCAGGTCAACATAAAAAATATGCACACCATAAATGCTGTGATCATGAAGCTGGTTTCATTTTTAAGGTCTTCTTTTGCTAACATGGTCACCTTACACAAGAGCCACTCTTAACCCTCGTGTCGTCCTGCGGGTCAAAATTGACCCGTTTTAAAGTTTGAAAATGTGGGAAAAAAATGTATTTTAGCAATAAAGCTATTCTATGTTTTCCACAGAGGAGGAATCGGTGCTTTCTGTGTCTGTCGGTGATGAGAAGCTGCCCAGCATGACGTCAGAGTCGCAGATTCAGGTCAGTTTTGTGTTCAGTTGACCGGCACTTGACTGTATGTGTGTGTAGAGCCCTCATGAAGAGCGCTGTGATGACCTGACTGAATTTGAATGGGTCCTTACAGGCTCTGCACTCGGCCCTGCACACGTTTGACATGATCGAGAGCGTGTTGGTACGAATAGAGGAGCTCGTTCAAGTGAAAGATGATCCATAAAGTGAGATGAGCAGCCACAGATCCTCGTCGTCTCAGGGCCGAGCAAACAAAAAGAGCCTTCAACCGCTGATTTACTTGTTCAAAAACAAAGCAGCATCACAAAGCATGTAGATGCATTTTTTTTCTTTGAGCCATGCACTTCTAATGTTTCATATTTCAGGTTGTCTCAGCAGCATTCATCTGAGTGTTTAGAATTATGTAAAACTGTAAAATGTTGCAAACATTGTCTATAAAAAAATATCTAAATGTCTGTGACGCTTGTATCATCTCTGTAATAAATTTTTCAAACTTTTGTACACACAGGTAAATGAAGCGTTAATTCTTGTACCGTTTATTCTAACAAGTGGAATATTTTCTTGCTGTTCAGTAATATGCCCCCAGAGCAATTACAATCGCAATGTTCTGATTATTTTTAACACATTTATGAAGCAAATGATTAAATTCACACTTCATAACACTTTAAAATGAGTGTTTCATTATTCTTGAATGATTGCTGCTATCAATACTTTGTATTTAATAATAATTTAAACAGGCATAAACCATAGAAATTAAATGGCTGATACTTATATATTTTTTTGCCTTTATTAGGAAATCTAAAATGGAGGCAAATTGTTCAGCTTTCAGCTGGAACAGGGACGTGTACAGCCACATTCATAGACAACAGATGGAGTTCAAGTGTTTATGTTCAAATTAAAAACCCTTTCATAGGTACAGAATAGTCCCTTAATGTAGCAGTAATATGGTGTTATGGCAGCAGTGAGGATTATAAACATGAGGACTATTTCCTCTTTACAAACGAGATTCAGACAAATAAGAATATAAAATATCTGTTGCCTGAGTTTAACACGATTTACAGAACCGACAATGTAAAGCTTTAGGTCAATACTAGAGCTCTTTGACAGGCTCAGTAGCCATAGCTGCCATAAAAATAACACATTTTCACTGAAGTTCAACCTGTGAACAGTGAAGTCAAACCTGTGTTGCATGAATGTTTGTATTCATCGTAACTATAAAGTTCTGAAGAGGGTTAAGGGGAGAGGAAGCTTTGCAGTGAGCAATGAACTCCTCCGGTCTGTGGAAACAATGACACACGTCGCCTTTCTAAATCTGAACTACACCCAGAGAAGCCACACAGTTCTGTTCTCCTGTGATGCTCCACGATGTTTCAAAGCTCCTTGAACAGTGGATGCTGCAGCGCCTCAGCAGCTGTGATTCTGGTGTGAGGGTTCAGGTCCAGCAGCTTGTCCAGCAGGTCGTAGGCCTCGTCAGGAACGCTGTCCCAGCCCCGCTCATCTTCCTCCACCTTCCCATCTGTTACCGAGTTCTGTTCTGTGAGACGATTTGCGGCTTGCGACTGTTTCTGGTGGTTTGCAAGCTTAGAAGAGAGAGTTTCTCCTGCTCCATCATCGTGCTGCTTAAATGTTCCCTCAACGGGACGGTGTGTGGGTGTGTCATCTTGGATCTTGTGATGACGGGTGGCGGCTTCAGGAACTGGTGTGACTTCATCGTCTGGCGACGGCCTCCGTCCCCTGAGTGTCTCGCACAGCGTCCTGAGGTCCTGTCGAGGGAGCTCCCGGCTGCACACTACCGCTTTACCTGAAAGAGGTGTCAACTTCACGCTCTACACAGAGATTTGTACGTGTAACCGAAGCAGATTCCAGTTTCCTTGCAAATTTATAGCGTCTAGCTGGCAGAGTAAAAAAGTAGAGATACACACCAAACGACTTAGCTGCCTGGATTGTCTCTCTAGAGCCTCGTATGGTCATGATCTGAGTGAGAGCAATCAGATCATCGCTGGCTTTAAAGAACGGATAACGGCCACTCAGAAGTGAGAGCAGGATCACACCAGCTGACCACATGTCTATGGCTGCAGTGCAGGATGATAGAAGAATGGAGGAGAGTACACATTAGAGACAATAAGAGATGGTTAGAGGAGCCCACTTCCAGCCTGCCTGATGTACTAAAGTGCAGCTGCAGCAGGACAATGAGTGGGAGCACTAGAGGTGAATGAACTGTATGTTCTGAGAATTTATGTTTGTGCTGTTATTATTCATGTATCAATAATGGTGTGAGATATCAACCTGTTCCTTGGTTGGGACACTTTGTGAGGACTTCTGGAGCTCTGAATCCTGGTGTTCCAGCTCTGGGTGCCACTTGCTGCTTCCTTCAGACAAAAACAATTACATTAAAGACACAACACAGAAATTTAACATTAGGGTCAATATATAATTGCGAGACTTTTTGTGACATAGTTGACAGGTATCAGTTGATATTTTTGCTGTTTTCAGGCCTAAAATCAACATGGCCACCTATAACCAAACACCACATGGCATTTTCACAGAAACATTCTTCCAAAATATTCTATATACAATTGAGTAGAATTGAAACAGCTTTTTATGCTGTGCTTTGTTACCTGGACATGCAGATGTTGCAGACACGGTCAGTCATGTAGCAGTTACAGGTGAGGCCCTGCTGGACTGTCCTTTGAGGTTTCTGACTGCTGCTCTGAGTCTTGACTGGTGGCGGGAACCTGGTGGCTGATGAGTACCTTCGTCCGGCTGGATCCTCTGGTCTGCTGGGCATTACCAGCTGAAGAGAGGATTTAATGACAATAAAATACAGCTGCGATTGTGAAAAATAAATGACTGAACCCCTTTAAACATTTGCAATTTCAGGGCTATTGAGATATTTTGTCTGCAGTAATCCAAAATAAATAATACATTTAATCAAGTAAACACATTCTTGCCATCCAAGTCAGATAATTCATTTTGCTTACTTCTGTTTTAATGGCAGCTTGTTTGGTGGTGGAGGGAGCAGGTGTGCAGCTGTTCAGGTTCCTCTCTCCGAACACAGGCCGTGGCACTTTGCGTAGTGCTGCCAGATCCTAAAGAAAGCAAGTGTGGTTGGCAGAGGTGAGCAAAACCCAAGACAGAAGTGCAGAGAACTGAACACAAACAGGTGCACAGATACTTTAATATGGAAATTCAGGAAATCCTTAGCCTCACTTAAGTTCTGTGTACATGAAAAAAACTAAAAAAGACCAACGTAGTGCAAACACCTTTGTGTGCTTTGTGCGAGAGGAGGCGGCGGTGGTGATGGTGGTAGCGACAGATCGTGCTTTTTTAACCAGTACTTTTCGAGAGACTGAAAAGGAAGTGGTGGTGGAGGAAGAGGAGGAGGAAGGTGGCAGGGCTACCGACTGCCCAGGAGGTGGAGATAGTGGGGTTGAGGCTGTGGTGGTGGTTTTGTGAGGGAGTTTACAAGGTGCTTTGCTCCGCTGAGCGGCCTCTTGTTTCCCCGTGGACCCTCCACCTTTCTGTGATGACCTCTGCTTCACCACCTTCAGCAGCTCGATCTGGGTGTCAGCTGTACCCTGAGCCAGGCCGAAGTCCACAAGAGCAAACCTGCACACGCACAGGAAAATACAAGGCAACAAACGCTTTATATATTATACATATATAAAGTATGATCTCAAAGCCCTTGTTGAGCAATGTTGTGTAATAAATCAAGACTAAACCAGAAAAATGTTAGTATCAGAACTAAATATATAAAACACTTCACGCATAAGAGCTGTATTGTACACAGAGGGATGCAGCTACTTACATTTTGCTGTTCCTGTTGTAGAGGAAATTGTTTGGTTTTATGTCCCGGTGAATGATACCAAACTGGTGAATATGTTTTAAGGCCTTTAACAGGTGGTAGATGTAAAGTCGGACCTCTTCAAAGCTTAGCGACCCAATGATGTCCTGATGAACACAATTTGATTAGATTGGGAACTTTAAACTATCTTTCAGCAAACAAGAACGACATTAGGAAGGTAAGTAGCTGATTTAAAATTTAATAGGATTGTTTACATAAAAAAAAAAAAGCTAAATATGTCACTGAAGGGCAGTAGCCACTAATGCACATACCACAATAGCTTGATGCTCCATGTAGGGCATTACAATCACCACATGGTCCTCCTTCCTAAAGCAGTATGTCACCCCCATCACATTCTCTCTGCCTCTGCAAAGTGGAAAAGGGTCATAGTTGCGATGACAGAGGGTCAATTCAGTTTGTTGTGTTATATGTCTGGAAGCAACGTCAGTTTTGGACGCGTACTTCCACGAATCCTTACATAACTCAGACATGATACACATTCACACATTTAAATGAATGTGCGTGAAGCTGCACATCTTGCCAACCCCACCATTAATGTATTACGGTGCGTAGGTTCAGCTGAATCATACAACCTTAAACAAATCAGGAACCCACACACCAATTTGCTACAGCATAAAAATAACCCTAAAAGCAAAACATCTAACAATTCCTTACCAGCTTGGCATTTTGCGGTTCCTGAGCTCTCAGCTTTCACAGATTTACGTCAACATACCAAAATGTCCATATGAACAAATAATCTCACATAGCCTCTAACTGCAGTGCATTCAGTAGGAGTCTTAAACAGCCAAACACAGCAACACAAAAAGCAAAGAGAAGCTCAGTGGAAGGATGCATCTGTCTCCAGGCAGAATTACAGGAAACTTAAACCAAAAATCTAAACAAACAAAACATTACAAGTCGACAGATTATTGGATCAGTGTTTGGATTTATTTTTTTAAGGCACTGCTAGCTGAACACTGAAATTGATATCACATATGAGTAATACAATATTGATATTAATAACCATTTGTTGTGTAATTAATGTATGAGTTGTGTTGACCTGAATAGAGAGAGAGCATTAACCCCAGGCTCTGAAGGGTTAAATACATGATGGATACAGACACGTCAAGCTGGAAAGTTACAGCTGCACACACACACATCAGAACAAAGAGTGTTTTCTCACACACTCACACGCACACACACTAAAAGATGGAGATTGGCTTTGCTTCGTGGTATATTCCTATTTCCTTATAAGGTAAAAACTAATTGCACTGAAACTGCTAAACTCAAGGTTGTTTAACAGTGGAAACCATAATAATCCTCCCTATGAGACACCACCAGCAGCTGCATCACATCTCAGCTAACGAAGGAATAGACTAACAGAGAGCAGGAAAAACTTTGCAGGAGGGTTCTTTTTACAGGGTGCGGCTCCTGGGGATTGGATGAATCATGTGATAAGAGATATGGACATATCTGTGCACCAACTAATGGGAGAACTAAGTCTAAACCACGGTTTATCCCCACCTTTAGCCAATCACATTTCAATATTTGAATTACACGTTTGTGTTCTATAACCAATCACATTTCACCATACTGTATAAAATGTTCTATTCATATCAGACTTTATCCTTTTCTGGGAGGCTGTTCCAAACAGAAAAGGTCCTTGTACAAGATTCTTTTGGGACATTGTTATTTAGAAAATAAACAGCTTAATTGGAGAGAAGTGGTTTGCCTTCCATCTCAAAAAACGAACACGCTCAACATCAGATAACAGCTTTTTCCCGGCCACCATCAGACAAGTGGCATTGGACATCAGGGAGGGGGGGTACTATTGCACGGCATAACATCAAAATATCACGACCTCACACAAATTATAATGGACAAATGTGCAATACCTTCACAATGTGCAATAAGTACCTTTGCAAACAAGTATTTTATTGATTGCTGTGTTTATTGTTTATTCATTTATGCTAATATTTGCACTGATAAAGTGCTTTAGTGTGATTTATTTCAAGGTTCTTGTTTTTTTGTTTTTTTTTAAACTGTTGCTAAATTTTTGACTTGGCGTCATGTACAAGAATTTCAAAGTACCTGTACTGTGATGTACCTGTGCAAATGGCAATAAACACTACTCTATTCTATTTGATAAAGTGTCAAAGAAGAAAGTTATTTAAGGCGATAGAGAAAAGCAACACATTTAGGGGTGAAAAGAAAAACAGAGTGAAGACAACTGATAATACACCAGATTACAAAGTGGAACAACAGCACAAACAATACATGAAGTAAAAAAAAAAAAACAAATAAATCAAATTCAAAGGAATACGATAAGTTCACCAGGTTCAGTTTTTTCAGAAAGATGTTTAAGTTGACAGGACTCATTTCAGTGTGATGAATGGTGTTGAACTCACCCCGCAACAGTGAGACACTGAAGCTCTGCAGCAATGCGCGTCGGATGGCTGGTGGGGATGAGGTGCTTCAGGGCGAACATCTCTCTCCTCCCGTCTCGCATCTGTGCCTCACCCAAGTACACCGAGCTGAACGTACCTGATGCACAGATAGATGTATGAAAACCTCACTTATACTGCTTGAATAAATCAGAGAAGGTGAACGAGTGAGTACTGCAATAAGAATACCAAACAAAGCTTCTCTTCTACAAACAGCAGATCAATTTCAAACGTTGTAGAGGAAGTTAAGACAACCGTGTACCTTCTCCAATTTTGTCTACAATGCGGAAAACCTTGGCCAGCTGAGGAACAGCTTTGTAGAGAAACTCGATATCCATCTCAACATCCCCTGGAGGCGAACAAAAAATTAATTTTAAAAACACTGTTTGTACTCACGCTGCATCAGCATAGGGGAAAAGATCTGGACAGACACTTACTTGACAGTTTGCTTTTCCTGTGACTTCTGTCGGATTTGATGATACAGCCGTCTGTGCTGATGCCCTCAGTGCAGACCGGAGAAAACTCCATCTGAAAACCAGAGAAAAATCAAGTCAGAAACTTAGAGGCTGGAGATGCTCATGACTAAATGTTAACAAACATGAAATGAATAAGTTTCTACATAGACCCTCACTGTCCAGCTATTGGATTAGAAAGTAGTGTAATGTTAGATAGAGTACGTAGAGCTGTATTCTGTTTATAGACTATCTGATTAAAATGGCATATGAATGAGAAATATGTGAAGCTAATTTTACTTTGAGTATGTACTGTTAAAGCTCAACTAGCATTCTACTGCAAACTGCGGCTACAGTCGGTCGAGCAAACTAACCGCAGCTTGTTGACGAAAACAAAAAGAAACTCACCGCTTTAGTTGGCTATAAAATGCGACAGTTTCTCAAATGAGTGATTTATAAAATCGCCAAATAGATACGAGCTATTTCATTACCGGCCAAATATTAAACCGACTTAAATGTCGCTCAGGCTGCGGCTAAAGTAAATAACTTGTTCAGACTTTCCGGAGCTTTTCCGCCAACAACAAACTGCGCGCTAAAAATGACGTCACGGCCGGATATCTCGCGTTACATCAGCACGAATCACGTGGTGTCGACCTCCGCCCAGCACACAGGAAGTACTGAATCACAGCGATAATTTAAATGTTTACATCGTTTATTGGAGCTAAAATACAAATGTCACGGGGTAAAAAGTACCTCGCCATGAGTAATAGTACTGCACTGAAAATATTACTTAAATAAAAGTAAAGATTATCACTGAAATGTAGTTAGTCTGAAGGAAAATGTGCCCTTTGTTCTTTCATTACTTTATTACACAAGCAGCGATGTAGAAGCAGGATTTTACTGAAGTTGGTTGAAGTATTCATACTGAACAAATAAGTATTTTCTTTCATTAACCAAATAATTGGCTTGTTTAAATTCTGAGAATCAGGCACAAAGTTACCTGAATTTCTAACAGCTTATCTCTAAACGAATTTAAAGCAACTTTGTGACTTTGAGGAAGACACATTTTAATGTTCATGTTATGACTGACTCACACTGGCCCTGCTTGGTCATCGTCCTTGACTTCTTACATACATTTTTGCTATTTTGTGCTACAGTCTATTTAAAAACCTTAAATTCTTTCATGTCTGATATCTGTTTCTTTTTATTGCTACCTGCCTTGACCAGGATGTTCTCTTAAAAGATTCTTAACCTTAACCACCCTTTTCTTAGTAAAATAAAAATTACATAAATACAAATTGTAAGTAAAAGCACAATATTTCCTCTGAACTTAAGAGGGCAACAAATAGAAAGAGTACATATACCTCAAAATTTACTTGAGTATAGTAGTTGAGTACATGTACTTTCAAGCATCAATCCAAAAACTACTTCTAACTTAACTAAAAGTCAGTTTATATGTTGAGAAGTTACTCATCAAGACTGCATTGAACCATCCAATGAACACAGACTTTATTAATAAATACACAAATGCAACCACATTAGTAATAATTACAACTCACGTAACTTGTTTTGTTTACAATATAAATAAATGAGAACAGGAATGTACAACAGTACAATTTAAAATGCAATATAAATCTCAAAAGTTAAAGTGAAAGACAGCACTAAGAAAGCCGTATCCTGCCAGAATGCCGGAAATTCTTCTAAAATATACCATCAAATATGCCAAGGAACGCTTCCTCTTCTTTGCTGTTGGAGCAGAATTTATTGTAAGTAAAAAAATTGTATCCATTATTCATGCTACACGGCAGACTTGTTTTCATTATTTTCTTTTTTAAAAAGCATTGCAATAAGTCAAAATAAAAGCCTTATATTTATATTTTCTACTACCTTCTGTTGACAGATGAGCTTGCACTGACTGGGATACTCATTGTTGAGAAAAAATCCAGTCTTTTATTCACTAGGGTCTCATCAGGCTTTTTGAGGGGATTTTCGGGCATTTTTACTGTGATCTCCTCATTGAAAATGTTTGGTCTCTGCACAAAGAGGAAGAGAGACAAGCATTACATACTGTATGAAGCTCAATGGCTAACAGTACACCGATTAGGATTTCAGAAAGGTCAAGCTGTGTACAGACACCTTTGATGCAGCTTAACCTCAGAGTCAGAAACTTTTGCTGTTGTTGAAGAGGTTTACCCAAAGTCTGCATACAAAGTTTACTGTAGTGCGGTGTTTATTAGTATTCTGGTATTCAGTGGGGTTACCAACAACAGAGCGGGAGTCTGTGAAGGTAAGCCAAACCAGAACATTTAAAGAGTCGAACATTTTGTACAGTCAGACAGACAGTTGGGAGGGGACAATATGTAAATACAGAAAAGAATACTGGTCAAGTTTGCAGATAGTTGCTAATTAATGCGAAATGGTGATGAGATCAAGAGGTTTGGTAGATACCAAAAGGTAAGGAAGTTATCAGTGACAAAGGTGATGGAATAAAGAGTGACACTAGGTAGGGGGTGTATGTCACAAAAGGATTCATGTACTATGAATAAACTAACAGAATATTCCTGTCCACAGTGTGAAAATCCTATCAGCTACAAGAAAATAAGAAATTTGACTTACTACTTTTTTTTAAATAAATGTTTGGGTTAAACATATCTGTACAGTATATAAGCTGAGCTTTGAATATATTTTTTCAATTCTTTCAAAACAGTTGAAAACAAAAAAACAAAACAACCCTCTCTTTCATGTCAGCCTTGGAAAACAAATAGCAAAACAGTGCAGCTTTTCACACCCCTAACCATATGTGAAGATGCCATTAGAAGTGGATTACAGTGTCCTGGACTAACAGAAGATGCTTTTAATCAGGATTGCCTCGGTATGACGATACACTGAAAACAGAAATTAGGCCCTCGGTCCAGAGGTAGGTGTATGCTTTTCTTGAGTAGTGAATTAAGTTTGCTAATATGCCAACTGTTTAGACTTTATAAAGAATTTCAAACAGAGTGAGAGTTGATTTCAGTGACATGACAGTTAAGCTTGGGATAATATGATAAATACTGCTTAAAGGCTGTGGATCACAGAACTTAAATGAGGCATGCCTGACCACTGCGACTGCTACAAGGCCCTACAAGACCAGCATTGTTTTTGCATTACTGGATCATGGACTACACTAGGTGTCTCAAGGTCAAAGTATGAGATTTTAAATTTTAAATTTAGCCACAAACTCTGCACACTCTTAAGGACATTTACACATGCATTCATCCGCACTTGGACACCTTTTTATTCCAGTCAAGTGTGATTCTTTTCTGTGGTGTGAATGTCGGACTGACTGATGAAGGTCCCAGTTTCCTGATGTCAGGACTCACAGTTGCTGAACTCAATCTAAAACAAAAAATACGACAAACGTTGTTACTTTAGTGGACAGCTGTATTTTCTGTGATTTGAACTGCGAGTAATATGTGCATAATTTTCTGGCCTTACCTAAGTGGTGTATTGACCATGCTAATACAGGGTTTGGCCTGTGAGCAACTGAGAAACACTGGCGCTGGTGCAGTAGCATAGCCTGCACATAAAAAACATACAGTATGTCTCCTTATCAAAACTACAACAGTGGTGGGATAATCCCACATGATCATGCATGTGGTCGTTAATGCAAAGATAATGACTGTATCAGTGTTGGACTGAAGTCATAATGAGACATGGGGAAAGCTGGCAATACACAGATTGATTTCCTTCCTCTTTCCCCTGAATTAAATAATGCTTGGGCTTCACTCTACCTGAAAGGTTGTACTCTACACTCTGCAGGATCGGAGGTCTGGCATTAGTCGCACAAGAGGCCAATGAGGTCTCGCTGGCATGCACCAAGTTCTCGTCATCAAAGTCTCCCCAGTCGTCCCATTCGTTTCCAAGGTCAAAGCTGACAGTTGGTATTTGGAAGGATGAAGCTTGTTCCTCCGACACAGTGGTGGACCTCTGTGAGTAAGCTGAGCTGGTGGTATTGATCTGGTTTAGATGTTGTTTAGTGTTCTGACTCCCACCACTTGTTTCTGGAATCATCCACACCGAGGAACCTGAAGACAAATACATTTAAAAAAAGATGAGCACACCGTCAAATATTACTACATTGTATGCTTTCATGAGACTTGCATAGATACAAACTCATTTTTCTAGATGGATAAATTTGTCATCTTACTTCTAAAATCACAAATACGCCAAACCAAATGTTAGACAGATTTACTGTCCTACCTTCAAGGCTGCCACTGTTTGTATTCAAGTGAGAGTAATATAAACTTTCTGAAACTAGCTTGCAGTAAGAAATCCATCAACATTAAAACATTTCATCACCTTTCATGTTTGTGTCAGATGCATGTTGTTTTGCTCTACTGTGGATGCTCTAACCCCAAAATTAAATGTTTTCAGTCAAAGAACAAGCTGTTTAATGAAACACATAAAGATTATCTTTCATCCATAAAATCCACAATGTGTGTTTGCTGGTTTATTATATCCTGGTGTTGTTTCTCTGAAATCCCAGCTTATAAAAGTACTGTATTAGCCTGTACATGTAAATTCCAGCAAGATGTACCGGTAATTTACACGCATCAGTTGAAAACCACAGCTAGGACATCAAAACCCATATTGAATGTCAACTGTCAGAGTGCAATCATATGAGTTTTGTGGTTTTTAAGCTGAAGCACGCAAACCACCGGGAGGGTCTGTCTGTTGATTAGTGTAACTGAAACAATTTAGCTTAAAGTACTTTGATAGTGAGCGCTGGATGAAACAGGAATTTGGATATTCTCTCCCACTATGTTGTGCATGTCGTCCACATAGTCGTCATCACCTTAAAAAGACAAAGAGAGAGAGAGCGTAGCTAATGATGACAGACAGTAGAATATGATGTGAATAATAAGATGCTAAATGTGTGGAGTAGAGTCGTCCTCTTTATGCTACTTGCTCACCTCTGTCAAGGTCATCCAGACAAATTATGTCTGGCAGTTGAGCACAGTCTTCATCTTTCAGGTCAGTCGCAGCGTGAGGTCTTGGCGAGGCTTTACAATTACTTCCTCCATACCTTCAGATCAGGATATGAACAGGATATGAATATTTCTGATTGGAGCAGTTGTTCAGACCTCTATTCTGAAGTCTGCACTTAAGAGTCAGATGAAAATCTAAAACATCAGCATAAACTGTGAATACCGGGAAACAGGAGGAAGCATCTGTTTGGGTTTGTAAGCAAACTCCTGCATGCTGATGGACGTGGGCTCCTCACTCATTTTCATCTGAGGAAATAAAGATTGACACTTAATGTGCAGAGGATATGTTTCTTAGTCACAAAGATTATATTGCCATACACATTTGGTACACTAGTATGTTTATAAACAAGGCACATGTAGCTTGGACATTTGTATGTACAGTATAATCACTGCATCTTGAATATTACACAGAATGAGCTTAGAAGTGTACATGTTGTATCTAATTTGCATCTTTTACATGAATAAAATATAACTATAAATATTTAGTATAAATAGCCTTGTTAAAGTGCAAGGTAAATACATTACGTCAAGCACAAACTTAATACATTTTCTGTCAAAACGTGTTTAATATATATCTAATATGTTATCAGTTACTGGGTGTATTTCATATTTTTCTTTGCTATAAACCAAGTCCCCTTTATATTACTGACATTTCTTTCAGTCTTCGTTCAACCATTGCTGACTTGACAGTGACTCATCAGCTTCTGCAGATTTAATATGAAGTGTTTTTGGACGAAAAAAATCTTTCATATGTGCCCTTTGCATAATATTCATCTGTGCTGTCAGGGTTTTTCCTGTCTGGTGGAGGACTACAAACAGCATGAAGCAGTATTGACATGCATGCAGTAAAAGCAATGAGAGTGTGTGTCCTTATTTGAAATAAATCTATGCATTAAGCAGTTATTTCTGACCATTTCATGAGCAAAAATGTCTATTCTGCTTGAGTCAATGAAACGACAATTAACAAAGAACTGAAACAAAAACTGAAATTAATTTGTATTCTATTCTCATGGTTTTGGTTTTGGTGATTTTCCTTCAGTGCTGGCTTAAAGTCCTCAGAAGGTGTCATCAAATAGTGCTCTATGCTGGAATAACTCTGGCATCTGCCTGATTATATACAAGACAACTTCAGCAATACTGAAAGAAAATACAGCCTTAAAAAAATCCCAGCTGTTTTCTTGCTCACCTTGAGTCGTTTCACAGGAGTCTGCATCAGAGTGTCAGATCTGATCCTCAGGTCTTGCAAATAGGTGGAGAAACTGGACTCCTGTATCGCTGACCTCTTCTTAGCCACAGATACTCCGACTTTACCTTTGGAGGAGACGCAAAAATACTCTGACTGACAAACTGGACTGGGACGATTGTATTTTTAACAGGCACCGGTTGACACAGAAATGTATAAATGACAAATGCACAGGGAAAGATGTGTTACTATACTTACAACAGTCATGCCCACAGAGACTCTTATTCTTGCAGAAGTGGTTGCACTGTCTCTTACTGCCTGAATCTGATTGCAAGGAGAGGAAAAAACACACGTCAAACAAAAATCTGCTATTGAAGAAATACTATATGGATAGAAACAATTTCATATTTAGGCATCAACAAAATCATCCACAACAAAGCTACTACGTGGCAACCTTGGTCTTTAGCACATGTGGCGTTTTCCTTCTGAGCCACAGCCTGATTTGTAGACGGTGGTTTCAGCTCAGGCTGCTGTGGTCTCTGTCCAGCAAGAATGTGTGTTTTATTGTATGGATTTTCAGTCCCAAACCTCCTGGCTTCAAAGTAGTGCACAGTAAACTTCTGCTGAATGTCCAGGCCCACTATAGAGGAAGAAAAGGCTAAAATGCTCAGTAAATGTAGTTCTTAAGTAGAATATATACTCAGTTCTGTATAAGAGTCTATAGATTAGATGTGCATAGTGTAACCACTCTATCAATTCTACTTGATGGGTTCGATTCGGTCAATTTTAATGTCAGCACAGCAAAAATGACAGGCTCCTTTTTTCAATTCTCCAAGTAGTACAATATTTAGCTTTAGAAAAATATAATAACTGAACATTTGCATCATTTAGACTGGCACACTTAAACTTGTTTCTCAGGTTTATATATATAAAAAAGTACTGCTTTAAAACAAAATCAACCTGACACATGACTGTATTCTCAGGCCAGCAGCAGTGAGGCATCTCACAACAACTGCTGAAAAAAAAGGCAGGGTGAACTGTTACTTCTATTCAAAAAATGAAACCTTATGTACTAAACACACTGCATTTTGTGGATCCCCTCTATAAAATAGACAACATAGAAGACATGTATACATTTCTGTGGTACACTGTAAAGGTATTTCCATTATTTACCATATTCTGAGCTGATCAGATTGACACTGATCTCCTCTCCTTTAGAGGCTTTTGCCACATCAATCTTCTTCGACCAGCTACCACACTTCAGCAGCATGAAGTCTCTAGAAGACAAACAACAGGACGCTGACTGAAAATCAATGTCTTAAATTAGATTCTGTCTTCTCTTATACAGTAGTAAAAGAAAGTCTGTGTTCTGATTTTAAGTGAAAAAAAAAACAATACAAAATTCCTGGGAGCCTATGACACAATTTCATTTTCCTCACGTGAGTTTCTGCAAAAAGACGACAGTGTTGTCAGAGTCTCCGATGATCAGAGAGACATAGTGGTGGTCTCGAGCTGTTCTCTTTGACAGCAGCTGCGCTTGGTTTTTCAGGTTCACTCTCACCATAATCTCCGCTGTGGCACCGCTGTAACGCGGCAGCTACAAAACACAACAACAGCTTTAGAGAAACATCCCTAAGATTAGCTGAGCTTTACTTCCCCATAGATGTAGAATAAAACTTAAAATTGTTCAATTAGAGGAAAGCAGATGAAATTTTATAATAATTTTCAAATGACACAGATATTAATGACAAACAATGTAAAGATTGGGTCTCCAATGTGCTCACAGAATTCCACAGTTTATAAGCTAAGATCAGGCTTCCAGCAACTCAAAGATACATTCAGCTTGCAGATTCAAGGCCAATTTAGACATAAATAAACTAGAGGTTATATTGACTATAAAATAAATAGGTTAAGTAGAAAATCTACCCTTCAGATCCTTATAGAGGCTCACGTACATGAACCTTATAAAAAGGCTGCTTCAAAACTACCGCAGTCTTCTGCAACTTACATAAAAAATGCATTCAATGTTAAAACTAAATGGGAACCAGAGGGTAAAAGACAGCTCTTCAGAGAGAGTTTAGCTGGAAGAATGCTATTTATTTTTTCGGTACCCCTCATAGTCATATTCACATCAGACTGACAATTGGAGCTCTTGTGGAAACAGAGGCAAAAAATTGTTAAGAGCAAAAAGCTTTGTGTAAATATGCATCTGGAACACATTTGTTGTCTATGTTTTTCTGTTTTTATTTTTTTTAAATACCTGAACAATCTTTATGCTAATTTTGTGTTTCTTGTTCATTCTTCCACTAACAGATAATGGAAAGAGAATTGAATAAAAAAAATCGCAGATACCCACTTGAGCCAAACATCAAATAATAGCTTAGGACTCTGACTAACATAAATTAAAAATCTATGTGGCACATACAAACTGCTTGTCTTTTTAATACTAAAGCTTTGTGCCATTTACCTGCTCCAGAGTAACTTCATACTTCGGGAGATGGATGACAGATTCTCTGATTTGGTTTCCAAACGGTGGATGCCTGTTGAGAATCTGTATGAGGAGAAACACTTAGCAAACATTACATTAAAATGCTTTATATAGTTATTTTTTTATCTTGTATGCAGGCAGGGCTGAAGTTATCAACACAGAATTTTTAAAAATGTGCGTAGCTTATGATCAACTAAGTGATTATGAATCAGCAGAATCAACAATCGGCATACAGTTTTTGAAAATTTTACAACTACCTTAAACAGTATTAAGGAAG
Source organism: Amphiprion ocellaris (assembly GCF_022539595.1). NCBI lineage: Eukaryota > Metazoa > Chordata > Actinopteri > Pomacentridae > Amphiprion > Amphiprion ocellaris. The sequence continues at coordinate 11,703,480 of NC_072775.1, read as the reverse complement.
GAGTGACATAGTGCAGAGGTAAAAATAGCTCTTAGCAAAGGTTTAGTGTGGTGAAACTTCTTCCTGAACCATTAAAAGGTTGAAATCACAAGCACATGGTATAGATGATAACCAAAATAACACATGTGAGTAAAACCCATGTCTGCCACCAGCCCTCACTACACTAACATCAAAGCCTGGTGTCTACATTACCACTAAATAGCCCACTGCGTGGTTAAATCAAACACGTTGGCCTACTAAAGAGAGACAGACTGACCAGCTCAAGCTCTCTGCCATTGGTTTGTTCTATTTTGCTGAAAGTGGTCAGTCCGCTGTTCACCATGGCAGTAGACAGGAACTGGCCTGAGACAGAGCATGTTATTATGAAATGATTAGCTGGATATACATCTAACACAAAAAAATACCTGGCTTATTAATTAAATCATCATATTTAATTGGAAATATGCAAGAATGAGTCTTGTTTAGTATGTAGTATGAACACAGTAATGCATCCACCTATCTTGTCCAACTGTTTGGAAACATAGGGCGAGTTTTCCCAAAGCTTGGCTCTAAAGCACTTAGCCAGGATCAACGAGTTCAGCACAGCAGAGAAACCTGTCTTGGATCGCTGAGTCAGAAACTCTGAAAGGCCTGATTGGGATCAAAACACAATTAAAGTGTAAAAAGTATAGACACAGAGCACTTTGGCATTTCTGATTTTCCCAACGTACATCTGCTGATGCGCATCCCGTTCCTGAAGATCTTTGCTGTGTCCTGTGTAAGTCCAAACTCTTGAGTTGAGATGGAACCCAACTGAGCTTGAATCAAGCTACAAGGCAATGAACACACATCACACACAGTCCATAATAAAGTGCATGACAAAAATGGAAATCCCAGAGTAAAATTCACACATTACTCAAACACAGTTCTGCCACATGAAATACACTGAATGACTAAACCTACCAGTTCACTTTCATCTCATTGGTTTTGATCTTTCCTTCAATGGGAAATCTGTAAAAATACATTAAATGGCTTGTGTATATCTTTGCTATAGTACATTTTCAATTCCAAGGAAAAGAACAGAGTTTCTGATGGGACAAATGCAGTTCTCAATGGTGTTGAAGTGTCAGACCTGATGGTAACCCTGTTCTTGTCCCTGTTCAAAGTGTTCAAGGGCCTCTTCTCATTCATTCTCAGCTGAATGTCGCTGAACTCTCTGCTCTTTGACACCAGCTCGATCTAAACACACAGTACAAACACCTTGGATTTGAAAACTCGTTTCTTTTCAGTGCTTTACTGTGTAGCTTCCTAATTGCTATATTTTTTCTTTTGCAAGGATCCAGCTGATTCCAGCTGAGCTTAGTCTATATGACAGAGTGACACAGAGGAAGAACCTCAGGCCAGACATATCTGCAGAATGTCAAAGATGAAACTGCAAAGGTCAAGACTCACTTCCAGCGTAAGAACACAGAATGTTGACATACACAACCAGCGAAAGGTTTGGACACACTTTCTCATTCAAATGAAAGCCTACCAGGTCAGAAAGATTCTCAGTGCCAGCCACTTCACTGAACTGTTTCATGGTGTCAAAGGCAACACAGTATCTTGCCATCAGCCTGCCAGCCTCTGTGAAAAGCAAAAACAAACAGCTTAACAGTTGAATGTTTTGAGCATTAAGCTTACTTTAAAAAGGGCCATTAATTGTAGCTGTTAGTTGTGGAAACTTCATTCATGTTACTGCATATGTAAAACTCCCAACAATTTAAACCACCTGAATCTCTACCTGTTGGTTTGATGTTGATATCCTCATCCATATCGATCAGACCAATGGAGGACAGAGAGTTGAGGTTTTTTAGACACAGTTCTAAGCAGGACAGAATAAACAACAGAAGCAACAGTGGAATAGCATTATCTGTGTGCATAATTATTACAACTAAGTACACAGCTTGGTAGAGTAGCTTAAATAAGTGTTAATGCCCACCTTGCAATTTTCCTTCAATACCATATCTGTCTAAATTCGGAGAGAAACCTGAAACGAAATTAAAACAAACTGACTATTTAACAGTGGTATAGAAGGCAGCCACTAATTCTGACAGATTATTTGTGTTTTGGACTCTGACCGTAGTGTGTGGGGTTTTTCAGGGCTCTGATGTAGAGGAAGGTGGAACGGATCCAGTCCAGAGCCATGTTGACATCACTGATGGTTTGGAGAACAATCTCAGCATTCAGGTGCTCCACCAGGTGACTGTGTAAGCTGGATAAAAGAAGTATACAGTTATCTCATGTAGCACAGCGCAATGTCTCTCTCTCCTGCATGTATTTGCATGTGAGAATGAGAGAAACCGGAAGACTGAGAATACAGAAGTGAAATAAAGACAGAACACAGTTGCTATCTATAATACCTGCTCTCAATGATTTCTGCCCCGTTCATGAGTTGCATGTACTTGTCTCGGGTTTGAATCTTGGTCATGATCACTGCGGTGGCTGACGTGTCAAACTACAGGAGGAAATAATCAAAGGCAATGATATGAATTTGTATATTTTAAAGTCTAAATATTTGCAATCATGCATCTCTGCACTGTAGCAAAACAATAAACACAGATGTGCCTTTTTGTGGTCCAATTTTGTTAGTACCTGTGGTCTTCCAGCCCGTCCTATCATCTGCAGCAGGTCCGCTTCACTGTACTCCTCACAGGAGCCTGAGACATACTGCATGGTGGACTTGATCACCACCAAGTGAGCTGGCAGGTTTACCCCCATGGCCAAAGTCCTGGTAGTAACTGGGAGAGTAGAAATCAGACCACAAATACAAAATTCAGCTTCTATATCAATGCAAATCTGATTTTACACTTTACCAAGAAGTTTTTTTTAAATTGAATGCTATTGATTGTGTCTTTCTGTATTTTTGTGTTCTTGCATTGTGCAGTGAGTTAATCCATAGGCTTTAAATTGTGCAGGTTCAGAACCAAGGTAAGTGGTACAGATGCACCAATAAGTTGCTATACAATCAGTATCAATAGATATCAGTTAATCCAGTATTATCTTTATTGCTAATATAAAAAATATTGCATTTTATGATGCAGCTGTCAAATTAGAAGTTTCACAGTCTCGTTATTTATGATGACAGTTAGGAAACTATTGCACATCAGCATCTTACAAAATGGGCCACACACCATTTTAATTCATATGTTACATAAACAAATAGCATTTAGTATAGGTATATTATTATTTCCATATATTTTGTAAATATTACATTTGTATTGATTAGATTATATTTCACACAATATTGTGGTTGGCTGCACAGTGGCGTAGTGGTTAGCACTTTCGCCTTGCAGCAAGAAGGTCCCTGGTTCGCGTCCCGGCTTTCCCGGGATCTTTCTGCATGGAGTTTGCATGTTCTCCCTGTGCATGTGTGGGTTTTCTCCGGGTACTCTGGCTTCCTCCCACAGTCCAAAAACATGCTGAGGTTAATTGATTATTCTAAATTGCCCGTAGGTGTGAATGTGAGAGTGCTTGTTTGTCTTTGTATGTGGCCCTGCGACAGACTGGCGACCTGTCTAGGGTGTCCCCTGCCTTCGCCTGAGTCAGCTGGGATAGGCTCCAGCACCCCCAGCGACCCTAGTGAGGATTAAGCGGTGTATAGATAATGGATGGAATATTGTGGTTACAAATCTTGGATCTGGCACTGTGTCAAAATAATACAGATAAAACACTGTTGCAACCTGTGATACTTGTCTTTCCTGTTTTTGTCTGCACTGTTGCAAAGAAAATGAAAGAGAGGATCATGTTGCACGTCTCCCTGGTCACATATTATTTTACAATGCATATTTATGCCTTACAGAGGACAGGTAGGTCTCCCAGAGTGAAGGCCTCTTCTATCAGCTTCCTATCAGACAAGGCAACTCCTGCGTGGTGGTAACCAACCCCTAACATCATCAGATCTAGACCACAAACACAACATAAAGTTGTTATGCATTTGACAAACTAATATACGCTTTCTGATTGGGTCTGGACCTAAATGGCTACAAGCTTATTTGGTTGGATCAAAGTTTAAAACAATTGTATACAAAGCAACAAAATAGTTGTTCTGAATATAAAACAAGCTTTATGCTTTTTGCCCAGCACCCAACAAACTGCACAACTGCCAAGAATATGCAGACACTTGTACAACACAACTTTATGTTACTACTGAGCATCTAATCCTGGAGATTTATATACATATAGAAACATTTTCTACAACTGTTTTGAAGCTGGCTGCAGCCATAAGGGCGATAGAGAAGCAGTGATTGTCAGGGCTCCCTCCTCTGTCCCAGCTTCAGCCTCCACCTGACCTTCCTCATCCTCCCTCTCCCCCTCCTTCCTCCTATTCCTCTCTCCACCTTCCTGCTCTGTCCAGCTGTTGTTCATCACCAATCACTCATCAGCGGAACTCCTGGCAGCTGCGGTGCAGCACACCTGCTGATCATCTCCACCATAAAAGCTGGCTGCACACGCCACACCCTGCCAGATAGTAAACTCTGCTCACGCATTCTGCTGACCCAGCTGCCCAGTCCCACCTGTTCTGCCCCCCCATCTCCTGCACTCTGGATCCAGCCCTGACCAGACCTCCTCCCTCCCTCACCTTGAACCTGTTGCCTGCTCCTGGATCCCCTACTTGTCGTGGAGGGTCTCTGCCTGCTGTGTGCCCCCCTCGGCTCTGGGAAACACCCCGCCTGTCGCCCCCCCTGGAACGAGGCTCTCCTGCCCGCTCTCTGCCGCCTACCTACCCCCACCATGGAGGACGCCAACCGGGCCGCCGGTTCCTGGTACAGTCACCCCCCACCCTCCCCGTTTAGTTCAGTTACTCCAGACATCAGTTTTCCCACCCCGTCCAGCACTCCCTGAACTTCTGCTTAAACAATAAAATCCACCTTTGTTCTTTCCTCAGTCCCTCGTCTGTGTGCTCTCTGCTCGGGTTCACCCCCACGCCGTGACAGTGATGCTGAATGGTACTGTGTAAAGTTCTTGAATGCCAAACTCAGAACACTATTTCTTTGTGGACTTCATTTTCTGCACAGAGGCAACAGATGTTGAAACAAACTACAAAGTTGTCTCACTATAGCAACAAAAGTTAATGTAAGTGAAACTAAAGGGCAAATCCCAGTATTGAAAGCTCCAAAGCAACAATCATAAAAAAGTATGTGCCTATCCACACTTGGCGACACAGTATAGTGTGTATTAAATAATGAATACCCTGTACATGTGTGATAATGAGTTTCAAGAGTGTTAAAAAGTTGTCCAGAGGCCTCACCTCTCAGCTTGGTATCTAGAATAGAGTTTGCATACTTCATCAACCTGCAGAGTCAAAAAGATCACACATGTCCAGCAGAAAAACTTTTAAATGACATATGTGAAGCTGAATGTATCAAAATATTTTGATGTGAAGTTGCCTATGCATGAACATGCCACCACTGGTAAGGAAGCCTGATACCTTTGCTTGTGGTCAATGCTCATTATGAATCGAGCATCCTTGGCCAGAACTGCAGCTGATTGCTGGGCTCCTTTCCTTGTAGAGCAAAACTACAGGGAAACATAATTATCTCATAATGAGGCAAGCTAATTCACGATTGACATCAATTCTTCGTACACTTATAACCTAATTTAAAAAAGAAATCTAAAACATGCTAAAACAAAACATACAGCTTGACCTGATCTCTCACCACTAGAGCAGGCTTCTGGTCAGAGTAAGTCTGTATTATGTTGGCCATCTTGTAGTTGAGTGACAAGTCAAACTTGAATTCAGTTTGGTTTGGACTGCATGGAAATCCAAGCACCACCTTCCTCAGCTTCACTGGACGGTGGCTCTCATCCATATCCAGATATGTGGCCTGGACGCCCTCATTTGACAGCCAGTCTGCTATCTAACAACATGCAGCCAGTTCAGGCTACTGATTTACACCACAGATAAGAGCAAACAGATACAGCAGAAAGTGGTGACTGACTCTCTTTCTCAGGCACTTACATCTGATATATTCGGTATGGTGGCTGATGCAGCCACGAATCTCATAGAGATGCCTGCCTCTGGATTCTGTGACGTCCTGTAGGTGTGTACTGCCTTCATCCTGCTCACCACCACTTCCAGGGTGGCCCCACGAGTTGTATCTTTAACAACATGCACCTGGAGGAACAACATTTTGTATCTTACAGAAACAACTCAAAGTGGGTGTTGGTAAGCTGATAAAATTAAGTTAACCAATCTTTTATCATCATATATTATTATAAACACCAGTGAGTTATCTCTCAAAGAAGTGGGCAGGTTTGTGTGCACTCTCATACACCACATACACCGGGAACAAGATGTGCTATAATTTTTTAATGGCTAACCTCAAGTAAAATAAAGTGCTGAGGGCAGAGGCTAAATATGTGCCATCCCGCTCAGTGTACGTTTACCACTATGCAGTCAGATTATGAGGTACTATTAACATTTAAAAACAGCTCCATAAGCAAAATATATGGCAAACACACTGACCTCATCAATAAGGAAGAGCCTGACTAGCTGCAACAAACAGTTATCCTTCCATTTTCTTGTCATGCTGTCCCATTTTTCCTAGGGAAATACATATATGTTACTGCATGGACGCATAATAATATATGCATATTGTATTATGTATAAAAATAAGACTTTAGATGAGATTTTTCTTATTGCACCGTATCTTTCCCTATCCCTAAATTTTTGCTGCACTTGTGTAATTGAGATGCTGCATAGTGACACACACAGGTGTGGTCAGAATGATGTGGGAGTCCTGAATCTCAAAGAAGTCATCAATCTCTGTGTCACCAGTCAGCTCCTTGCAGTTCAAACCCAGAGGACCAAACTTCTTCTTCCAGCTCTCAAAACACTGACTGCAGAGAGCTTTGATCGGGGCCACTGGTGAGAACAAACAATGAGTCTTTTTAGAACGTGTCTGTTTCTCAGAAATATCCAAAACCTATAATTCAATGAAAAATCACAACATGCTGGAAATTACATACATGAGCGAGTCTTGAGAAAAAAATGTTCAAAGCACAAAGTGTGTAATTACAGTCAGGAGTGTCATATCAAAGCACTGTTTGCCCTTGCTTGCCCTGACAATATGTAGCAGCTCAAGCTGTGAGTGAACAAAATTATTTTAGGTCCAGTCTCTTCAGACTGGTTCTGTAGTGGTATTTAAGAGCTTATGTCCAATAATATTGTACACTCACTGTACACAGCTTTGACGTCTTTCCAGGGCTCTGGTGTCTCCATTAGCAGGCGAATAATTGCCAACTCAAACAGCACTGTTTTACCAGATCCAGTGGGAGCACATGCCACAAAGTTCTTACTTGTGTAAAGCACCTGTGAACAAACCAAAGACAGATGTAGAGACACCCCCAGACACAGTTCATTTTGACAGGTTGTGACAAGATGGTGAAAACTATTTGTTATTAACATTGCTCAGCATTCTCGCTTTACAGTTTTTTCTAAAAATGCTTACATCATCGAGAGCTTTGGACTGAACATAATTGAAAAAGGGGAACTCGTTGAAGACGGATCTGAACCTAACTGCTGTAAAGCATGTGTCAGGAAATCCAACCACTTCACATGAAATCACATTCAAAGCATTCAAGCACAATTCAAAAGCTGTCTAACAATTTTAACTTGCGTTGATTCACACAACAACAAAAAGGATACGGATTTCAGAAACTGGTCGCAAAACTCCAGACCCAGAAGACCCTAATATGTGAATAATACAAACAACATCACTGTAATTTTCTGCCACATTTAAATTCCACCTTCAATTTCATATGGAACTTTAAAAAATATAACATTAAGGGATTCTGTTGCTGCAGGACACAATCTTGCTTGTTGGCCACAAGGAGTTGAAAGGGTCTCTATTATTACTGTCTACTTCTTCTACTGTTCACCACCTAGTGACCAGTATGTTTTATTACAACAGAACAGTCAACGGGGGAAGCTCACCTCATTTCACCTCATCACACCCAAACACATTGTGGCAGCTGCTGCCAGGGCTAGACATGGGCATACTCATTAGCTGCAACACTTCAGAAGGTATGCGGGTAGCATTTGGTAAAACAGTCTTAGAGAGTGAGCACAGCGCCTGTCTCTGACTGTGTCAGTGTAGTGTAACACCTTGTATGTGGAGCGGCTGAGGCATCATGGGTGGAACGAAAGCTCTCTTTGTGCCCTTGTCCTGCATCTCTGCATGTGGCGCCTGCTGCGGGGGTTGGCCACTCGCTGCAGATGAGCCCAAAGGAGGGGGTGAGAGAGGGGGCTTGGAGGGGAAAGGAGGAGCTGCGTGGCCAACTGTCGCCTGTGGCTGCTGAAAAGGAGGAGGCACTGTCGTCATGGTAACCTGACTGAGAAAAGTTTGAAGTCTGGATGTTGTCTGGCTGCTGCTGCCACTGCCACTGAGGTCATCTGTGTTTGACGAGTCACCTCCACTGGTCAGCGCCTGAATCTTGAACAACCTGTTTTGGGAGGGACGAGGGAATAAAGAATGAAAGGGAAAGAGGGTAGAAGGACAGAGGAAAGACTATTGTTGTTGCTATTGTTGTTGCAGCAATGTTGTTGTTTATTGGAAGAGGGCCAGGCATTTAGACCCCTGAAGACAGGGCTAACAGAGAGGATGGTTTAACATCTTCTTATGTTCTTCTGTCCACCTCTTCACAGTAGGCTGTGTATCACATATTGCAACATTTTGAAGAGTAGGTAAAGGCACATTACAAATCTAAAAAACAAAATTGTGGGTTGTTTTTTTATAATAAATAACTTTGATCCAGTTAAATGTGCTTAAATGCTGCTCTGCATCTGCCAACAAGAACAAAAACAGTTTGTTGACCTTCTTTTTATGGCCACATATGTTCACATGTCAACCATTTGCTGTTCAACACAGGCAGTTGTACTACTTTTAAGTGCAAATTTCATTCAAATTCAAAATATGTACTAGAGTAACAACATCTAAAACCAATGTGCACACACAAGTGTTCATTTAACCTTCATTCAGTGTTATTTTGATGAATAATTGACACTTGCCTTCTCCGTAAAGGTGGGCTTTTGGTGCAATCTCGAGCCAAACAAGTGTGGACTCCTGTACGACCAGAGTCCTGCGGGGTTTCATCTCCACCTCTGCCACTCTGACAGCATCCCTGAGAGTAATCCCTGAACCCTTCACCTCCCCAAAGGCTGCCACACCTGATGGTGCTGCTGCTAGTACCACCTTCAGTAACTTCAGTCTTTTTCTCATCATTGTTAAAACTGTACCAGCAGTTGATTTTTGTTGGTAAAACCTTAAGGCCTGCAGATTCTTTATAAGGAGGGCGGAACTTCTTGGGCTTCTGTGAGAAACCTGTTGAGTAATATTGAAGAGAAAGAGAGAATTCAATCAAATGAGGTTGCTGGTAGACATAATTTGGTGCTTTTAATTAGTGTGACTCTCAAAATTAAGGTTGTTTCACTGCTTCAATGAGATTAAAATATTTACAGCCTGAAATTCCACTCATAATAATGATTACGAGAATATAGCACGAGACTCAAATCCTGGTTTGTTTACGCAAGTCAAGAAAAATTAGGAAAGGTTTCAAGCCTATTCTAGCCATTGTGTCAGTGAGTCACACAGTTAAATTTAGCAAGGCTTCAATAGGCCAGATACTGAGCAGTTTACTCAAGTCAAGTGAAAAGGAATTCACCCTAATCCAGAGCACAACATACTGTATAGGGTAGAGAGAGACTCTGCCTCCTCCTGCATATCCTGAGTGGCTGGGATATGAGCAAGAGATGGAGGTGCTTCCAGCTGCCATGGACTGGGCTCCTGGTGCAGTGGCTTTCTGTCAAACATGATCCAAAACGAAAGACATTAATTCAGCTGAGAGGGGACGACAAGCGCGTAATGGTGTGGCATATCTCTCTATACTTACACTTTGTGGACAATTGGTTTTTCAAAAAATAAACTGTCCAGGGACAAGATGCAGTCATTGGAGTCCAACATGTCGACAGATAACGCAGGCAATCACACATTTGAATGTAAAGTCAATCAGTCATGCGGTCACTTGATTAGGGACATCTGGCTCTAAGAAAAAAACAAGCCAGAGATACAACCAATAAATATAGAAGAAAAGTATTTTCAATATAGCTAAGTGGAAGAAATGTACTTGGAGGCTGAATGAGATAAAAAGCTTATAGTTGCGGCAGGCAAGAAGTATTTGCTTTTGAGGATTGGCTTTGGTCTGTGGCAAAGACTAGGCAAAGGGTTTATCACCTTTTTTATTTTTCTCTCATAACCTCAGATGCAAAAATCAAGCTTTTTAATGATGTTCACCATAATTAAACGGTTCATGGATTCAGACTTTATGAAGGATTAAAAAAATCCCCACTATAATCTCTTGCAGGCATAAAAACAGCAGAGGATTGAGATTTAATATAGTTTTCCATATTTCTGATTTCACTTTAGCATTTAACAAAAGAATTCACAAAAGACAGCGAACATAAGAGCCTACCAGCTGAACCAAGCCTTATTAAAAATATTTTTTTTTTGTATTTTGAGTGTTTTATTGTAAATTATTAAATCATACTGCTGACTTTTATTAGCTTTGCTAGCTTTAGCGTAGCTAACAGCTAGCTAGTAACAGCCAAATATAAAGACATTTTGACGGTTATCTGATTAGCCGAGCGAAAAATGAGACATTCTCTAAGTAATTTTCATTGTATGCCTACCTGCAGTAATGGCTAAATTGCTCCACATACAATACAATCTAGTTTTAAAAGGCCAGAGTTTAACCCTTGACCTCTTTATGCTCGATATTCTGGTCTGACAGCTCGAGACTGAACCTCCCGTCTGTGCCAACTTTATTAACACATTTTCACTTTGACAAACAGTCCTGTATCCAGCTGTAGCTAAACGCTCTCATCAAAAAATGAACTAGGCCGGCAACAACAGATCTCACTGTGTGATTATTTTTGTACTTTGCAGAGTGTGTTAAATTAAGCGTGTTTCCTCTTTAAAACACGCGACACGCAGAATAATTGAACCGGCTAATCACCGGCCACAAAGGCAACAAAGACCTATGAGAAGACAACCATGGGGGCATAGTGGTAACATCTCTCCTGTGCTGCCACACAATTCCTGTCTGTGCGTCAGTGACAACTTTAAATAGCAAAACCAAAGATATGCTTGAAAAAACTGCCACCTAAATAGTAGCTGAACTTTCTATTTATCTTATCAATTAAAACGGTGATTAACCGCCATCACCCTAAAAAAAAATCTGCTACCCAAAGAGATGGTCATTAACTCCGCTTCTATGCCTCCTATCTGGATCGAACCATTACAAATGTTTCGGGGGAGCATGGCGCCGACTCGCAACAATACGCGACGAAACTGTACGACACTCTAACTGGACTACTGTGATAACTATAGCTGTTTTAGAAAATAGTCACACATTTAAACGTGATTATTTTAGCAATAGTTGCTTCTGTTACAGCAGAGCCAACGGTATATTCGGTTACCCTTACAAAAGAAAATGATCTGTCCCACACCAGACCACCACGGAAAATGGCGACTGTGAAATAGATGGAAGACGAAAGTAAGAAATTATTCAATGCAGCGTATAAATTGTGCCCTGTTTCCATCCACACCACTCGGAGGTAACGTTGGTTTGTTTTTTTCACCATTTTATTGATGTCTGTATCGTGAGTAGCGAGGAACGCTTGTCATTAGCTGTAGTTTAGCCTGGGGTATAGGTTTTGGTATGGAACAGCCTTAATGGAATGGTCTGCAGCTCCTGCAAGCAGCATCCAACAACACAGCGTGACATAAACGCCAAAGAAACGCAGAGATATACCCTCACGGAACATTGGTAGAAATGGGCAGATTTGCTCTAAAAGTAGGTACCGCTGGAAACGTTACCCAACTATTCTGGGTTGGCATATAACTGAACTACTGTGCTGAAAGTTTTTGTTCTAAACAAAATCCACAAAAGCTCATCTAAAGCCATTTACGAGGTCCATCCCTTTGCAGATTTGGTGCTGCTGTGTAGACGTTCGAAACATCTTGATCTGTGACAGGAGCATTCACATGCTATGACACTTTTATTGCCCTTCAAATCCAAAACCTCTCACTCCTTCGACCTTGTAGCGTTTTAAAAGGCCACAATTAATCGTCTTAGCGAAGTGTCAAGTATATTTTGTACGTTATTTTGTAGTCACTAAAGGTTGACTGAGCCAAGAAGTTAACTCTAGTGGCATATTCTGTTACATATCAACGAGGCTCATTCAAATAAGCAAGAACTACCAACTGCTCTTAAAATGTATATTAATGATTGTTAATGGACTTGTAAAAGTTTAACTATGCTAATGTCGTTGTTCTATTTTTGATAATTACAATGTGATGAGCCACTATAAGCGGCATATATTTACAGTTTTAACCATATGCATTGGCAATTTGGGCTGCAACCATTGATATTTCCACCATTGATTATCTAGCCAATTTATTCTCAATCATTAAGTTGCTTGATCACTAAAATGTCACAGAGCAGTCAAAAGTACCCCTTAAAACTCTGGATAAAATCCAAGGGGATTTGTGGATTTCTTTTTTTCTGATCAACCAAAACCCAAAAAAATATTTTAGTTTGTCATTACATCAGACAAAGGAAAGCAAAAAATTTTCATAGCTAAGAATTGTTTCAGCGCCAGTTGCATTTTAAACAGGACAGAAATTTGAAAGCAATAGTAGCACCTTCTATTGGCAGGAATGCATATTACACCTTAAAGCAAATTCATGCTTTTCATATCCGCAAGGATACATCTGACGTAACCCCCACCCAAGTCTGTAAAGGTCCATCCGCAAGCAGCCCAAAATTTATGACCATGTGGACCTTTCCACTACAAGGGCCCTGACTGCACATGTGCCAGGATGACAAGCAGTGCTTAGAATTAATGTTTGTTTGAGAATGAGAATGTAGGATGAGATTCACCATCTTCCACACCTTTGTAATTGATCATTAATAGAATTGCAATATAAGTAGTCGCTGCTGAACTTTGAAGGAGCCTTGTTTGTACATGCTTTCCATTGAGGGAGCCCAAACACAGTAGGAGGTCATCATTTCTCGATAAAATCTTATGGTATGTCTGGCCACTGTGGTAGGCACACTTCAGAAATGGTAATGCTGACATGGTGCCACATTCTAGCCTTTAACTAGCTACAAAATCCTGTAAAAGCAAAGTCACAAGAGTAAATAACACAGTAGCCCGAAGTTATAAGCATACCACTTTCCACCACTGTGGTTAACGCAGTAGCTGCCTGCGCCAGTTGTATGAATGCAACGACTTGAAATTTCAACTCACACACACACTCAAAAAATGGTCGTAGGAAGTAGGCTGGTTCCATTGTTTTCCTGATCACTAGTAACACCAACATGGAAAGGCATAGATTTCAGTCAGAGTAAGTAACACAGACTCATTGTTTTCGCTGTACAAGGCCCGGTCAGTTTTACTGCTGTGGTTAGTCACGCACCAACGGCCCATTCTGAACCAGCAAAAAACGCTATGGTTGTAAACGGAAAACAAAATAAATTAAAATACTTGACATCCGTCTAGTGTTGTATTGGTGCTACAACAAATGGTGAATGCTAAGCCGAAATATGAATCAGGTCTTACAAGGTAGGTATCTATGCTGGGGTCAGTGGAGCATCTACCACAAAAATTAGTAAATAAAATTTTACCACTTGTACCACTTAAAAAGGTAAATTTAATCCTCTTGGTTCTGGAAAAAAGGACTACAATGTCAAATATGTAATGGATTGTAACCATTAAGAACCGGATGGTGGATTACAAGATGCCTTATGTGTTTGAATGGAAGTTGCTCATTGGTGCAAATGCCAAAAAAGTTTTGTAACCTTCCTCCCTGTGGTACCCTGATGTCCCATGCAGTTCTGCAGTTGTGGGCCAATTGAGCATTCACTTTAGTGTCATTCTTAAGACAAAGGGTCCACATGGACCGTTCACAGATTTAAGTAGTCATTTCCAGACTTTGGTGGTGCTTTGATTCGAACATGTATTCCAACAGTCAGAAGTTCAGAGTTCTTTAACGATCTTGTTCTTGGCACACCTCTGGAATAAGCAAAGTTACCGAGTTTCAATAACATCCGCAGGAGCCCTTTATGGTTTTCCCTTTTCCATTTGTGGGGCGATGTGCAACCGTCTGCATAGCTGACTGATGCAGATGTATTGTAGTATGAATAGAACCGCATGCATGTCCATTGTCTGCTTTCAAGGTCTGGTTCACTGCATTCATGCACTCAGAAAAATGTATTAATTAATTGGCCTTTAGCATCAGGATGGGATGGTGTATATGGGCTCCATTGTATGCAGCAGTGCTCAAAATCCCTGATTTTCCACAATGGAATAAGTACACAAATCCTTGGCAATAAATGCCGTGATGGCCTTCGTAATTTACTTCGCCTTTTTCGATGAGGGTGGCAGCTTTCTAATTGCTTCTTCGATTGTTCTCTGGTTGGTAGCGCCACTAGTAGCAGCAGCAACAGCAGCCTGCCAACTCCCAGACTCCTCCATTGGGTGGAATCGAGTTACATGGCTTCTCATGTTTGTTGTGTTGCCAAAGTGTTTTATTTTAGCACGACACAGCTTACATATAACGTGGCCCTTGTCCCGTTCACTTCCGCTGTCGACGTAGGAGCCGAAGTGTTCCACGTGTCTGTTTTTAAGTTAGAAGGAGCTGTTCGGCTCTCACAGCGAGGTGGGTGATGGTCAGCCATGTTTGTATTCCTCTGTGCGCGTGTCGGTGTGTCCGCTCCAGGTGCACATCCCAAAGAGTCCCAGAGATAACGCGTACCGCGCTTCTTAGTTCCACATTATTTAGAGCCTTCTGTATTACTTTTACTGATTTAAATAATCGAAATTTGGGTTTTCACATTTGTAAATCGATTCAGATTCATCCACGTCCGAATCGCGATGTATCTAAGAATCAGAAATTTCCCTCACCCCTAGTTCATACGTACACAGCACTTTTTTTTTTTTTTTTTTTTTTTTTTTAACCTTGGTTCCAAAACTCTTTACAGTGTGATTCATATTCACCCATAGGGGGATTCTCGCTGTCCGAGCTAGCTGACTTTCTGCTGGCTCGCTGGATATATAAATGGGATGCAATAAAACAAGAAAAGCACTCAGAGTAGTACTCCACCAAGGCTGCTCAGTCGTTGTATGACTTCCAACGGATAAGTCCCCATACGTCCGCCGTGGTAGATTTGTAGTAGGATCGCAATCATGTGATCGTCAGCACTCAGCTGATGTAGCGTTCACTTGTTGTCATAGTTACAGTGACACCGTGCCACTAACTCGCAATGATATAGAAATCTTTAACAAATTCGTGGATCCAGACTATAAGCTGCATCACTGCCAAAATCTAATCACTTGGTCCTTTTGTCATTTCTGACCTTCTGTGAAAATTTCATCCAAATCCGTCTGTTTTTGAGTAATGTTGCGCACAGTAAGACAAATGTATGCCGATCGTCACATAGCTCCGCCGCGTTCCTTGGTGGGGTAGTAATCATATGGTTCTTCTAGACTTTCAAAGTGTTACTTCATCTAAAAGAACGTATGTGACCAGTGCATATCACAAAGCATTTGTTGTAGTGACACCATTTGGCCACCAAAATCGCCAAATACACAGCTGTGTTCATACTACAATAGGTGGTGCGACCGTTTGCATAGACAGTTGCATTGCCCCTCATATTGAATCAAGAAAAGACACAAGGCAGTTTTTACAGGATATAGCAGTGACTTACAGATTGAGCTGTAGCATCTTGTCAGTGATTATTCCTGAGCTGTGCCGAGCACAGTGGATGGAAACAGCACGTGATTTCTGGAGAATTTAGAACTGTATTTGGGATTCCACCAAAGTCCTGTAGTAACTGTTTAAATTACAACATGGTTAGTAATGAATGAAAAAGATGTACATGACTTAAAATCTCCTACATTCTCTCCTCATATCAAACATTTGTTTTAAGCACCACTTGTTGGGGATAGTCTGTGTGAACCCTCTAGGATTTAGGTGGATGACGAAATTTCGCATATTCGTGGTGGACCATGTTATGTCAACTCTGTATTCCATTTGTGACTGTGGAATATCTAAGTAGGCTTCACTTTTCTGTTTCAGGTCATGGCAGCTGAAATGTCATGTCTGACAGGTGTTGATGAAGACGACAAAGATGCTGATCCTGAAATCAATGCCCTCACACTCCTGCAGGAACCAATGAGAATGGCGCAAGAATCAACCTCTTGCAGTGATTCTTTTGGCAAGCCATCTCTGAAACAAAACAGTGTCCTAAATGTTTTGTCAGAAGAAGATATGTTGTCTCCAGTTGGCCTGGGAAATGGACCTTCTTCGCATCAGGCTACTCAAGCCCATGAGCTCAACAGCATCTCCAGTGAAAAAGAGGAGGAAAAGAGCATCACCCCACTAAAAACTGTGCAGGAAATTGACACTGCAGGAATTTGGGGGTTTGATGAGTCACCTGAGAACTCGTTGGATAATTTTAGCAGTGCCAGCGACCTTCATTGGGACCCTCACAAAGAGTTTATGCAGTTTCTTTGGGAGAACCACAGTGATTCCCCTGGTGAGGAGCCTAAAGAGGAAGTCTCTTCTGCCAACAGCCAAAGGAGAAGGAAACGGAAAATGGACATGGTCGTCATGGTGGATCCCTCAGAAGACCTTTACCCTGAGCTGAGCCCCAAGTCATCTGAGGAACTGTCTGACGCTGAAGACCAAGCAGACTCCATTCCTGTCAGGAAAGTCAGAAAGTCAAGGAAGTTCTCCAAGTCACAGTCATTACCAACAGGGAAAGTGTCCAAGTATCCCAATGGAACTGTAAAGGCCATCAAGGAAATTCTTTATAATGCACCTGCAAGAAACTCACATGAGAACAGTATAGGTCATGGGCTGTCACCTTTGAAGGGGAGGCTCACAATAAATTCTCATTCAGAAGGCAAGTCCTCATGTTACCCTTGCTCAAAATGCAAGTTTGTATTCAAGAAAGAGCATCATTTGCATCGTCATATGAAGTCTCATGTTGACTCTCCTACTATTTCACCAAAGCCTTTTATATGCCGAGAATGTGGACAGTCTTTCAGACAAAGCGGTTCGCTTATTGAGCACATGTCCATCCATCATGAGAAGAGAACAAGACTCACTGAAGAGATCAAAGGCGTGAATGATAAAAAGAAAGAGGATAAAAAGTTTTTTTGCCCTCAGTGCCCATTTGGAACAAACTGCCCAAACACATTTGTTCAACATGCAAAAACACATGAGAAGGACAAGAGGAGGTTTAGATGTGACAAATGTAGCTTCAGGACTCTGAGTGAGAATGATCTTAGGCGACATAACATTATGCAGCACACTGTTATCACGGTTAGAAAGCATATCCAGAATGATGACCCTGGAAACTTCTCCTGTAACATTTGTTCTTACAGAGCTTTTAGCAGACATGTTTTTACCAATCACCTTCTGCGACGCCATCAGCTTACCTTTGAGGAATACGAAGCTGAACAACTTATTGAGAGAAATGCACAACCATCTAAAGAACAGCATGTGCCTACTTGTAAAACTCCTGTTGAAGATGCAGAGTTTACATCTAAAATCTCGATAAAAAATCAAATCTCTTCAAAAAGAGTTTGTTCACCCAATGAGTCCAATGATATTTCAGACTTATTCAGAAATAGCAAGATTAGGAGAGGTCCCAAGTCTCAACTAACAGAATCAAAACTTGACAAATCCATTAACGTTCTCCTTTCTCGACAAAGACATGGAAAGAAGACTGCAGAACACAGGAAGGAAAGCAATAATTGTAGTACATCTGTTCAAGATTCCAAAAGTGACAACGATGGCTGTGAAGAGTTGCCAGCAACATTGGCTGTCCAGGCTGAGGGTTTGTCTTTATCCTCAAATGGCCCCAAGTTGAACGTAGATCATTCAACACTCAAAAAGTCACCATCTAAAAGGAAAATGTCCACCCCATATCGCAACACTTCTGATCAAGACACATGCTTCATCTTACCAAAACCTTTACAAAGTCCCAGAAAAGGGAACCAAGAAGAAGAAGTGTCAGACTATGATGAAAAGGACATTTTCCAATTTCAGGATACCGATGCCAACTCTAACCTGTTTGACAATGGCATCAGAAAAGAAAAGCAAAACATCATTTACACCTATAGCAGAAGAATGTCCATGAGGGGTGCACTCCAGGCATCTAAGAGGCTGTTTGAGAAAATAAAGACGGAAGAGCAAGAACAGGATGACCCTGAAATCAAAGAAGAATGCATAGAAACAGAAGTATTTCAAGAAACCTTTGAGGCCCACCAAATACCATTGGGTGAATCCTTTGCAGATGATTTGTCAGACTTTGAATCGGACCGCAAGAACTGTCCGTACTGTCCTGCAGTTTTTGAGTCAGGTGTTGGATTGTCCAATCATGTGAGAGGACATCTTCATAGGGTTGGACTTAGCTACAATGCACGCCACGTTGTGCCTCCTGAGCAGGTGGCTTCTCAGGATAGGAGGCCACGAATCCGACGGAAGATTTCAGCTTACCGGCGATTGAAAAAAGGTACTTTTTGCATGCTTGTCTATTCAAGGAAAGCTTTCCTTTATCACAACTTGTTGTAGTATTACTATGTGTTACAACTTGCTCTGGCTTTTTTGGTTTTATTGGTTATAATTCAGAACTGAACCAGAGTCATTGCTGATATCTCATTATGTGATGCCATTGCCAAAGGAACAAAGCAAATCACAGTTTGATAAGATTTTTTTTAGATGGAAAGGTAGGAACAATCAGTTTACAAACTGAGTTCATCAAATGTCACAAAACACAAGGTGGTTTTCCACTGCAGGAATTTGGGGGTTGTTTTAAGGTGACCTGAATTTATGCATATTTTAACTGCAAGAGCCCACCCCTTAGAGCAACTTTCAGGGCTTGTTTCAGGAAAGAAAGCATCCTACTACAGGATAGGTACTTCTTAGTACTGCTGTGCAGGCATTGACGCTAATTGATTAAACTCAGAGAAAAGAAAAAGTGTAATTTTTCTGCCCTCTTGATGCCCTTGTTGAGTAGAAATCCTCTCTTTTGACATAAAATTTTCCATGTAGGCTAACCTAATAAACTTTCCCCTTGTTCTGTTTCCTACATGCTAATGTAACTGGATCGTCTGGAGTCTTGTAACTATTTGGTGTTGTTTTGGCATACTTGAAATCAATGCCGCTATCGAATCTGTGTGATCCTATACCGCAATGGAAATGACTGTTAATTGGGCTAGTCCCGTAAGTGTTTGCACCACCTCGTACTTGCCCCAAGTTGCTGCAGTGGGAAGCCAACTATACCTAGCACCAGTTGACATACATTTATTTGTGAGACATAGAATTATTAAGTACAGTTGAAAATAGAATTTGTGGGAAAAACTTAACCACTTTTTCCTTTTTTTTGGTGGGTATATTGTACAAAACCTATGGACAAACTTGTGAAGATAATTTTAAACTGCGTATAAATTGTAGTTTTCCTTAAATATGTTGTGTAATTTAGGGTTACACAGTTGAAAAATATGATATGCTTACTATACTTGTATTGTGTAAGCGTTTCTTTCTAATTTTATTTATTTATTCCAGCATTACAGCTGGAACAGTCGGAATCCGAGACTGTGAAGAGCATCCACTCATGCCCATTGTGCGGGGACTCATTTGATAACAGGACTGGGCAGTCCAACCACATACGAGGCCACCTCAAAAAGCTTGGCAAAAGCTTTTCTACAAAGAACAAATCCCCATTAATTTTACTGCGGGAGTTGATGCGTGACAAGAAGGAGTTCCAGCGGGCCCTTCAGATCATTGGAAAGAGACGGAACCATTTCCACTATGGTGCTTCACCAAAGCTGCCCAGTGCTGATCGTTTCACGTTGCCACCCACTGGAATCCCAAAAAGTCATTCGATTACAAGCGTTTGCACTGATGCCAAACCACTGATGCCCACGTTCTCTTTAGCGGAAATTGAGTCCGATAAAAGGCAACTGGAGACAAAGTTGGATGTTAAAGATTCACTCTCAGGCACAACCGCCTTGATAGGAATTCTGAAGAAGAGGAAGTGTCAGGAAGATGCCAGACTAAAGGGATCCTCTCAGATGTCAAGAAACGTGTTAACAGTTTCTTCAAACAGTGAGCACAGTTCAGGAAGAGTTGCATCTTCACTGCCAAACTCAGTATCTGGTAAGTAACTTCCTCATTTAAGTAAATACATGTACTTAGAAGTAAAGTTTAAAATATCATTTTTAAGTATCCAGAGTAACGTTTATTTGAATACCTATTCATTTCAGAGCATCAAAAGTACATGAAGTTAAAACAGGAAAATTTCAGATGTGGAATACCCGAAACTAATTTGAGGATCAAATGTAGCACAACCATCACAGCTGTATTTGGTGAATGTGAGAAATATGTTTTTCTCTTTTGCTAAAACTCAAAGAATTAGTGCTCACATTTAAATGTCTAAAGGCCTGTTCCCACTGCATTTCATTCATCACATACAGTTGTGGGCAGATTACAAACTACTGCCACCAGTGAGACTGATCGCATTGGGTGCACGTATGTCTAGGACCTGTCCTCATTGGAAGTGGCATCAAGTTTCAGTAGGCGATGAAAAGGCGAATAGCCAATCAAAACTGAAAACTTTTGTCAGATGTGACAAGATGTCAGTAACAATGCTTTGAATCTAAACTCACAATATCATCTATCACAATATCATGACAGGTCACTGTGTTCTCTTAACAGTTGGTCATAACTGGAAGTGGTGCTTGATATGCTTGTAGCTGAACTTTTCATTTTGATCTCTTTTTTTTGCATTGCAAAATATGATGTAATTGAGATGCATTTCTCATGACACCTTCAGTATGAGCGATTTTGATGCATTAAAACTGCGAAAAGAGACCTAACATTATTTGTCTCATTCTGTGTGACGTGCAGAACGAACAGGCCATAATGATGTAGTAGAGACACATTTAAAGTGCGGAAGAAATTGTCAGAATTAGCAGAATGTCGGAATGTAATGGGACAGTATTCATTCATTTTTTTCTCGAAATTTGGTTATGGATAATATCAATAAATGTCATACCAAAAAATATAATGGCATAAATATAAAATATTTCCAGTTTACACTTATTTACATGTACTTCTATAAAGCATCTGATGAGAAGGAACAATGTCAAAATGACAGGTTATAAAAACTTTTTTCATGGAAATGTTAAGCTTTTGAAGATTTGTTACAGATAAACTAAATTTAGATTGTAGACTCAGACCTTTTTACATTTACAGTTACATTTCCTGCAGCTGTTTTGCAGCAGGTCTCTGAGATTATCAGATTTTCTGTGTTGTCAAAGGGTGGCGTCATCAGCATAAAGGTGTAGAGTGAAATGGTCAAATGATCTTCACATTATGTGGCTGGAAAAGGAGCGCATGCAGCACATAATAATGCAGACAGTTTATTTTTTGTCATGTCTTATAATCTTAATTGCACTAAAAAATGGCATAGGTAAGAAATTATGCACATTGACTTCCTAAAATATAAAATGTATCAGTGCATTTTTTACTCTTACCATGTACCTGATGATCATTTCCTGTAATGTCTCATCACAAAGAACAATTCACTGAAGTGAATCTTGTGATTTACTTTTGAAAAGGTTATTAAGATGGGCTTAGACATTTTAGGCTTGTCACAGTTCAGTCCTATCCAGTTCCTCAACACTAACAAATGAGCATATTTGTATATTGTTTTCACACTTTTTGCTTGTCTTTCTACTTTGTTGTCTTTTACAGAGAAGGGTGAATTCAACAGGAAGGTGTGCGTCCATTGCAATGCAACGTTCCACAGTGGAGTCAGCTTGTCTAATCACCTCCGGGCATATGCAAAAAGAAAAAGGATTGCCTTACTCGAGGGAACCAGTAAGTGCCCCCCAGTAACAGCTCCAGTCAAACTCAAAGAAAACATCCTCTTCAAGAGCACAGTAACACTCTGAGGCATATATTGTTCTAAAAACAGGGTTTTAATTAGGTTGTCTAAAGCAGTGTAATCATGTTTCTTTGACACCAGAGTAGAAAAATATAGTTCAAAACAGTTCCTAGACCTGAATTCTGTCCTGTCCAGACTGGCTAAAGTAAATACATTTTGTCAGATTTCTTAAACATACCCTATTTGTGCATGTTTATGTGCTTTGATTATCTTTTTCTCACCAAAGCACACCATGAATTTCTTTGAGGTGGTGTTGAAATATTTCGGATCGTGGGGTGTACTACGAAGCAGGATGAATGGGTTAGTGAGGTATGTTGAGCCTAAAGTCACAGTTAATGAGGCCTTGATGGTGACTCTTTCAACCTGGCTAGATCACCATGGTAACTGATGCTACACAGCCAACCTGCTTCAGAGCAGGTTTTGTTGAGAGTTTGGGATTTAAATCGGCTGTAAGAAGCGTCTCTCTTTTACCAGTATATTTCTTGACCATATTCTCTCTCTGAGCGATACAGACTCTCATGTTATATATGAACCTGTTCACCTGTATGTTAGTAATCCCACTGAATGAAGCTGTGAAGTTACATTAGCACAGACTATGTTTTGAGTTGCCATGGAAACCTACGTGCATTCAGTCGTTGAGGCAGAAATTGCATAAATATGTTTTTATACTTGGTCCTGATTTGCTGCCAAGTCCATTTTACACTGCTGGTACTGCAGCTAATAGAACACAGATTTAAAAATTGATCAGGCCATTGGTATTTATCAGAGAATATTCGGTCAGTATCATAAATTTCACTTTAATTTGGCCCCATACAGAAGTGATTTTCACATATCTTTCACTATGGGGTACTGTTGGACCTAAATGCAATTGTGAAGTGTCATGTTGACATGTATAAAGTGTAATGTTTGGGGCTCTAATGTGCAGTTGTCATGTTAGAAATGAGCAGCTGCGTGAGAGTGCACTGAGTGGTAAAATAAATATATTAACATACATGAGTAGCAATTTTCTACCAGCATTCTCTTCTTTGCTTATTTGCAGTAACAGTACTGTTACATACATATTTTTTGTGTATTCTTCATCCCTTTTCATTGTAATGTTTTCCTGATGACTAAATTAGGCAGCACACCATCGCTTCATTTTGTATCGAAGAAGTTCCACAATGTGTCAAATGCCCCATTTTTATGGGAGCGAGAACAGAGCCTGATGAAGTAAACCTGGTTAACAAAGAAAGTTGATCACCACCGTCATGATACTCATTATCTCTGCAATCAAGCCAGTTTGCACAAAGAAAGCCTGGCTTTGTCTAACTTGCTTCCTTGTACACCCCTCTGCATTTTGTACAATCTTGTCCTGTAGCTAACAGTCGCTTCGTAGGCCTCTCTTGACTTGTTAACCCCACGACCTTGTTTACAGATCACATTATCTTATTATCTGTGTTTTCATGTGCATGTGATACAAACAAAATGAAGGCTCGCTTATAAAAAGATTGCTCCACCGCTCTACTGGTGGTTAAAACCTCTGTAGGGTAGAACTGAGTTTGAAGTCATGAACACAGTATCAACATTTGGTATTGGTTTTGACACGTCAGTCCAGATCAACTCAAGTATCAAAGTAATTCTAAAACATTATTCTAGAAAAGGCACATTTCCATCTTGGGAGTCAGTTCATCCTACTGCCACTTCTTCACAAATTGCAGATTTTCAACTATCCTAAATGATTTTTAGATTTATGGGTTTTGCTAAAGGCATTGGCCTCCTGTCTTGCAAACCTCAGCAGCCAAAATTGCAGCTTGATCCTCTGACCAGAAAATAGGAATATAATCAGGCATGCATGAAGTAAAGCAGTTTACAAAGCAGTTTTTCACAAATGACATTCATTGGCCAGAAATCTCTGGCTGATATCTCAAAACATCAGCAGATAAAGTCAAAGCTATCCCGTAGCTCGAAATCAAAAGGGATTGTGATGTCAAAGTGTTATATTTAGTGCACCAGCGGTTATTTGTGTCCTCCCCAAGGTAAGAATCTGCAAAGATTTTAATTGTGGAGCGACTTCTTCGTGGCAAAAAGCCTTCAGGACCTACTTTTTTCCTGCAGGCACTGATCAGCAGACTCTGTTGGGCCTTGTGTTTTAACTGCAGTCAGACTGTTCACCTCACTGGCACGAAGCCAAAACATGAGTGTGAACAAAGGAAGGCCCAGAGCAGACATTGAAACCAACAGTTTCACTGAAAATATAATTTAATACTGGAACATCAATAAACAGCTTTCCAGGGGTTGTCACTCGAGTCCAGGCTGATCTTAGGAACGACGTCGATACCAGTTTTTTAGAGGAGAAAAATCTGATATTGGTCTAGTGGCTGGTATTGATGGGGTTATTGTTTATTAACTTTCCTGCAACATATTTCACAAACTAGTTAGCAACTTATTGTGAAGACGCTGCTCGACTCTGCATCACCGTCTACTCAGATGTGCTGCTGGACAAACTGTCCCCTTATCTCATTTCCTCTATTCCTTTCCTCACATCTCAGTCATTCACAATAGAGATTCAAGTGGAAGATGCGAGGAGAGAGGAGTCAAGGCATAACTGAGTCGTCGGTTTAAAGCTACGTCAATTAAATATGACGTGTGGCACAGCTGCATCACCCGTCCGCTGTGTATTTGAACTTATAGCTCAATTTAAAATGCAGCAGAATGTAATGAGAAAGTACAGCTGTCAAACAGGTGCAGTGTGAAGTAAAAGAGTTGTGGCGGACAAACTGACGTAGAAAGTTTGTTTATTTTAGCTGTGTCTCCCTGTTTTTATGTCATGGATGCAGAAAGTCTCCATCGAGGACACAGTGAGGATACACCTGTGCATCCTCACTCATAGCACTTCCAGCAAACCTTCTCGATCCTCGACCCATGATTGATTACTGGGTAACAGCCTTACGTGATGGCACCGTTTTTAAATGACCTCTGGCTTTTATATTCTTTTTAAAAAATCATTGCAGAAACCGATATTGGTTGTTATTGCATTGAATGAGAAACGCTCTCATTCCCAGCGAGGTCCTGAGAAGACATATTGCAAATAATTATACAAATATAAAAAAACTTGGATTCATCGTTCAACATGTGCATCACTCCAAAAAAAATGTAAGATTTATCTGCCAACATCAGCCTGTATTATCAGCTGACAGATATACCATTCGGGCTGTAGTTATAAGAAATGTTTCGAATAAAATGTTAAATTGGCAGAGCTGTAGTCTAAAATGTTGTGCTATTAACAAAGTAAATTCTATCTTTCAGCGATTGACTGTAAGGCGGTTAGGACACGCTCAAGGCCCGGC
The DNA here is from genome assembly GCF_022539595.1 of Amphiprion ocellaris. Classification (NCBI taxonomy): domain Eukaryota; kingdom Metazoa; phylum Chordata; class Actinopteri; family Pomacentridae; genus Amphiprion; species Amphiprion ocellaris. The sequence continues at coordinate 11,678,107 of NC_072775.1, read as the reverse complement.
TCAAAGAAGAAGACACTGCCCTTACCACAAACTCCAGAGGAAATGTACAGGCTCACCTGCAGGTAACATTTCTATTCCTTTATAATAAATAGGATTACTGGTGGTCTGATGGTCAGTGTGTTGTTTTGTTTTTTTTTTTACATTGTAGGAAGAGCACAATGGAGACCAACCTGACCTTTTTCTCTTCACAGGTTCTGTGACCTCGTCTTCCAGGGTCCCTTGTCAGTTCAGGAGGACTGGATCAAACATTTACAGAGACACATTATGAACACTAGTGTCCCTCACACTGGGCTAGGCATGGTAGAGGTCACCTCGTTGCCCACAGACCCCCCGACCCTCAAGACTGATCAAGACAGCTCTTTGACAGTCACACATGCTGCCTCATGAGGCCAGTGGGGACCTTTTTAGATTTCACTAGACTGTATGTGTATGTACATTTGATGTTCTATCACTTTTTATTTTAGTTAATGAAATACTGGCCAAAAGTACAATACTGCTCAGTCCTGGAGATATTGTACACATTTGAACATTTGGACAGATGAAAAAGTTAATTATTTTGGATATTGTTACCTTTGTCTGTTTT